>NW_019385050.1:0-40340 GCF_000671375.1 Centruroides sculpturatus
CCTTTCCAACTTTTTGGATTGTTATTAGAAATTTTTTTTTTTGAAATTGATTTATATTAGTTTCTACGGGATTTATTAATTTTTTACTCTAATCAAACTAAATTATTTTAAATTCTTTTAAAAGTAAACCGATCTCTATTATATCAATTATTTTAATGGCATTGATTTAATTTTTTAAATGAAATTTATCATTTAGATTTTGTCTCAATCTGCTGCTGAATTGTTTTGATTCTTACGTATAAAGAACTAAACTTTTTTCATAATACTAACGATACACAACTAAGTTTAGAGGAATCCCTTAATCTACAAATGCATTTTGTTATAAACATTGGCATTCCCTGTTTATCTTCAGTATATAAATGCACTTTTGTAATTTCTATTTACAATTTCAATACCCGACAGGAATTTTGTGGTACACTTTTATATACTCATTCAAGAACCTAGACAACTTATCATTTTTTATTTTACAAATTTATCATTTAAATTATGAGACTCTATTTAGCCTAAACGTCACTATTACATGGGTAAAGTGTTTAAAGAATTCCTGTAAACCTTTAGCTATATATGTGTGTTTTTACATGCATTGCGGGGAAGATTTTCTATTTATGAAAATTTTAAAAACTAAATTAAAGTTAAGAAATTCCTACTGAAATTGTTTTGAAATTCATGAAAATTATAAATTTGGAATCTTGAAATTAGTATTTTCAATTACAAATTTTAGGTTTAATACAAATTGAATAATTTTGAAGACCGTTGAGTTTGAATAATTATTTAAAAATTACATGAAACCAAGTGAATTTATTTCCATTGAAACCAATATTTCTTTTATTTTAAATTAAATTTACATATAAAAATATCTAAAATTTGTACAAGATTTTCATTACTGAAACTGAATTAAATCTATTTAAAGTATTCAATTTGAAATCCTAATGAAACTAAATTAAATGTATTAAAGAATTAAATTTAAAATCCTAATGATAATGAATAATTAAAATTTACTGCAATTAACTAATATTTAATCACATTTAACTAAGTCTATTTTTATAAATGAATGAAACCGAATTGTTTGAGACTAACTGAAACTGGCCAATATTTGATTTCTATTGAAACCGAATTGTTTTGAAACAGAATATTTTTGAAAATTTATTGAAATTGAATTATTTTAAACAATAAAAACTGAATTGTTTTAAAATTAATTGGAATTAATTCAATTTTAATTTTACAAAACTGAATAACGAAAAATTTTTTGTAAAATTAACTTTGATCTTACTGAAGTTATTATTATTAAATTGTTACAGAAAAAATAATTTTAATTTTATTTAATTTACTCATAAATTAATTTTCTGAATATTTAAATTAAAAAAATTATATTTTCTAATATATTAATAAAAATGAATAATTTCCAACTGAGTCTGTGAAAATAAATATATACTTTTTTTTTTTTTCTTCGTCTCCCTATCAAGATGTAGATATTAAATTTCCGGTAAAGGAGGAGAGAATTTTCTATCAGGTTTAAGGCCTCGTATATAAAGCCTCCTATCGATTTTTTCTAGTTTGAAATTGTAGATGATGCCAAGGGAAGTTAACATTATTATCGATGACGAACGATTATATTTAGTTTAATTTCTTTCAAAAGTTATCTTGCAAAATTTGATATTATGCTTCATTTTCTTCTTAATGGTAAATATAAAATTTAATTTTATAATATTTTTAATTAAGTAATCAAAATCTTAAATGGGTAAAAAGTCCCGCTGTAAATATTATTTCAATAAATTCAGAGAATTATTTTAATTAAAAGCTTGGATAAGATATTATACAGAGATTTATATATGTCTTCTTTAAATATTATTAAAATTATCCTATTTCGGAGCTTCTCAATAGATGGTGTTGAGGAAAATTTTAATGATATTGAGGATCAGCNTTATTTCAATAAATTCAGAGAATTATTTTAATTAAAAGCTTGGATAAGATATTATACAGAGATTTATATATGTCTTCTTTAAATATTATTAAAATTATCCTATTTCGGAGCTTCTCAATAGATGGTGTTGAGGAAAATTTTAATGATATTGAGGATCAGCTGTAATGTAAAAGAATTCATTATTAATGATGTAGCAAGCTTAAAATGATTAAAAATAAACATAAAAATAATTCGGAATTTTTGAATTTACTATAGAGATGTTTATTTCATATGAAACTCCGTTTTCTATTAACATTCTTAATAGTTCGTACCCAGTATTGCTGGAAAAATTTTGAAAATTTTTAAAAGAAATAGGGGGGAAAATCCGCGTTTACTCATTTTACTTCACTTGTAAACACTTTCCATACCTTTTATAAAATAGTTTTTATGTCACGTATAAAGTTATACGTGACATAAAAACTATTAAGTGTTATTAATATCGAAGTGAATTTATTTAAAGAAGGAAAAAGAAACTATTAGATATACTTATATATATATATATATTAACGTAATTTTTTTCTTTATTTTTTTACTGTTTTTCCAAGTGGACGAGCCGTTTTACGCCAACCACTAAAGATTTTTACTTGGCTACTGAAAGTGCTTCCAGGCATGTTGAACTGTTGCATCGGCGATTGGTTTTTCTGCTGCAACCAGTTTCTTTGCAACAACGAAATTGAATGGTGGTCAGGTTTACTGCTGTGTCAGGTAACGTTTACGGTATTACCGTATTCTAGTGAACGGAAATTACTTCAGTACCAGCGATCGTTTACAACGCCTCCTCCCTCTTTCTTCCTTTTTGCCTTTTAAATCGTTGTTCTATTCGTAACTTAGGATACGATAAAGTGTTGTTTAATTTTAAAATTACTTAACTTTTTTTATCTTTATTCTTTTCCTCCTCTTTAACTTCTGTATAAACTTGTAACGAGTGGTGATGCTTTTGTAAACATTTTAAAATTTATTTGTGACTTAAGTGAAATGCTTCCTACTCAGAGAATTATTATTCTCTGAGTAGGAATTATTTCTTCAATTGTAATTTATCTGTTGCTATTGTATACAATATTCAATTTTACTTAAATTTTTTAATATACATTTTTTTCTCTTTTAATTGAGATTATTTCAAACAAAAAAAATATAATAATTTGCATGATTTTACATGAAGCAACTTCTAAACCTTGTTAGATGAATTTTACTGTAATTAACTCAAATTTTCTCATTAAAACCGAATTTTTATAAAGTTTTCTCAACATTTATATGCTTCTTCAGCGTAATTTATATGCTTCTTCAGCGTAATTTATATTAATTTAAACTTTAATTACATACAAGAAGAATATAGACTTGCATGCTCTTTTTATATGAAGCATCCTTCTAAATTTAGCTTAATTCTACTGACAATCTGCGCAATTAAATTATAAAATTTAATTTTTTCTAAAAAATTTTACATTATTTTTATTCTTGAAAGGTTCTTTAATGTAGTTAGCTTGAATTATATTGAAGAAAGGCTTAAATTTGCATGATCTTATATGAAATAATCCTCTAAACTTGGCTTAACTCAACTGATACCGCTTACAATTTAAGCTATATTTAACTTTAAAAAAATCACACAATTATTTTTATATTTGTAGCTAATATATTCATAATAAAATCAAGTTCTAAAGGTGACTTTTCCTATCCACTGCTCAGTATCAATCAATGACAGATAGGAATTTCTATTAATTAATTAATATTAAATTTATGTGAATGCATTAGATTATGTAAAAGAATTAAATTTAATTAAGTTTTCGAAGATTAATTCAACCCTTAAAATTAAATATATCATATAAAAAATTCAAGGAAAAAGAAAAAAATTCTAGAAAGTGTTGATGTTATTGCTTTATCCGTCTGTTTCTTCAAATGTGTAATAAATTAGAATTTTCTCTACTCATCCGTCTTGTTTAATTTCGTGTCACGTTATTGATTCCGTGATATTTATTACTCATAAAGATATAAAAAGAAATAAAGCATTTCAACGGTTTCAGGTGTAAGTTTTTTGATTTTTTCACTTGCAAAATTTTCTTTTTTTTATGTATAAATCGAACAACTTTACTCATTTTCTTTCCATATCAACTACAAGAAACTTAATAGAGTAGCGCAACTGTAACTAAAATTTAGAGAATGTTGTTGAGACTTAATTAAAACTTTTTCTCTTCCTTGTGTGTAATATTAAAACCGTACTTCAGTTACACCAAATTTTTATGAATTTTCATCGAGTTGGAATTAACCAAAATATTACATTTTATATTATTTTTACATAAGTTGTTAATGAACAAATATTCTTACTACCTTACTACATTTTTTCACTACGTCCTTTAGTATGGTTGTAGTTGGATAACGGAAGTAGAAACAAAAATAAATTTACTTTTTATTGTTTTATTTAATAAATATTTTACAATTTTAGATAGTTGTTATAAATCTTCACAGTTTTTTCCTTACTTTCTTAATGTGAAAAGATATTTACAGACGTCCATATTATAACACTTTGCCAGTTTAAGTTGAGGTGAGTTATCGCATCAAACAAAACTCTAACTTTTTACTATATAACCTTAAGGGTATTGTTATTATATTTTGTACAAATTACCTCATAAACTAAACTTAATATCGTTTTTAAAAAAATCAGGCTAAACTATCTCTCTCGCTTGCTCTTGCTCTTCCTTTGCTCTTTGATCTAATAGCATCGTTCATTTCTACATCTCAGCTTCTTTCTACTAAAATTTTACTCCTTTGTAAAGAAAAAAAATTGGATTTTTTTAATGATAACCATTTATATCTCTGCACTATTCCAGATAGTTATCGATACAGCTGCAGCTTCTTTTATCTTATCCACTCAGCTTCATCAAATGATATTAAAAAAGTATCAAAATATTGCACAACTTATTACTGTTTTCTTGTTATTTTTTTCTATTATAAGTAATTTTTAAAAGAAGAATTTTATTATTTTATATCACCAAATTGTAATAATATCTTCTCTTTAATATCTCTTATTATTTTTATTCATAAATTTAGTTTCATTTGTTTAGTTCCTGGAGTAAAACAATGATAAAAGATCTTTTTATATGTTTTATACTGATAAAAATAACCTTAAAAATTTATTTTAGAGTTAAAAATTTTATCGTTTATTTATTTAACTTATAATTATATTTTTAAACATGAAAAGTTTTAAAAATTGTAAACTTTTTAATAATTTAATCTTAAAATCCACATAGTCTCCATTCAAGTTATAGCCATTAGCTTGAATTTTAAACTGTATATTTAGTTATATATGTGCCAAATACAAGGGAGATAGAAGGTTCATTTTTGTCCAGGCTCTGAACAAAAAAAGCCCAAAATTTAGATTTTTTTAAATGTAAATAGTAACACGTTCTTTTGATAAGTGGTAAAAATCTTATTTTAAAGCTTTCAGACAAAGATAAGATCCATATTTAGTGCTATGTAGGACCTCACGTCATACGTTTAGGTGAGGCCCTACATTTTATAGTTCTTCCATTCCTTATATTTAATGATCTAAATTCCATAGGCCCTACATTCCCTGTATTCCCCATCCTCATTCTTAGGGCTCTTTAAAGCCCTGATTACATTTAGAAAGGAAAAAAGTACTCAAGTCATAGATACATGTTTTTTAATATACAATATACATATAATACAATCGAACCTGCTATAACGGGCACTTCTAAACGGCGGCCATTCTTCAAAAACGTTCCGTTTTGCATATAACCTCCGTACTACGGCCACATTCTATTAATCCGTCAGTGGTCCTTTGTTCATAGGTTATTCAGACGAATTATCTTAAGTAAATCTTCATTATGTACTGTACATTAATCATTGTATCTGATTCACGTAACAAATTTACTTAGATTAATGCTAATTTAGAGGATAGGTACTTACATATGCACACATTTTATGATTTATGATAAGATAAGAAAATTATCTTATCAAGTGATACTTATCTCAATATATACTTAAATTAGGTTTATATTATAATTCGTTTAATTGGAATATAATAAAATTAAACAACATTTATATTCAAACTATATTTAACAGCGTATAAGTAGTTTTCATGAGGTTTGATGGACACGTTAGCGTGTTTAACCGTAACCATAAACCTCATGTATAACCTTTTATAACGTATAACATCATTATTATTTTAATAATATGTAATAATTTTACAATCTAGGACTTTTCCTTCTCCTTTAATAACATAAAATTTTCCAAAACTTCGCTTATAACGTACAATTCCTTTATAATGTCATGTTTCTTCTTATCTTTATAATTTCATACTGTGCTCTTTTCGCTTATAATCCGCTTACAACCTTTTTATAACTCAATTTTTTTAATTTGTAACCCCTCTAAAATCCCCTCCTTCTTTCTTGTAACTTATTTATAATATTTGTACATCCTCTCTTTTTATGACTTCTTTATAATGCTTGCTCTCTCTTATAATACCTTTCGGCATCTTGTTCCCTTTTATAACACTTGTTCCCTCTTTTAATACCTATGCAACATCTTTCCTCTTATAATGTTTGTTTCCTCTTATAGTACCTTTCCGACATCTTGTTTCCTCTTATAACGCATTTAAAACGCCATATTTCCTTTCCAAGCCACGTTAACTCAATTTTCTTACCCCCCAAAAAATTCTTTCGAAAATTATAAACTAGCACAACGTATAAACGAGGTTTTAAGTGCCTAGTTATTTTTATAAATTATTATAGAAAGAAAACTTTTAAAGCCAATAGCAATAATAATTTTTTGTAGAGTACAGTAATTGTCCTCCATTATGAGTTTGCAAAAGATTATCTGTATCAGTGTTGTTCACATTGATTGCTGTCGTTGAAGAGAATTGAAAGAAAAGTGAAGTTAAAGCCAAGTAACCCTACAACACCAGCTGTGCTTTCTACTTGTCTCTGCTTTCTATGCCAATCAATCAAGAACTTCCTCGCTCAATTAATCGCGCATGCTCCGAAAATAGCTAAAGACAGGATGACCACAGTTACAGTGTCACTTCAGCTTTAGCTACGGATGCACAAACAAATAGTTCCTATGTAGCGGAAAAATTTGATTTGCACCATGTTTAATTTACCATTCAATCTAACGATCTGTATATAGAAACGTTGTCTTCTCTTATTTTTTTTCCTTTGTAATTTCTTTATTTTTTTACTCTCTCCTCCTCTCCTGTAATCTCTTTTTAAACTTTTTATAACCTTTCCTACAATTCTTCGTTTTCTCTTATAAGATATAACTCCTTTATAACATCACCTTCTTTCGTATAATCGTAACTCCCTTATTCTGACCTTTATAATATCTTCCACCCTTCCTCTAGTATATATATTATATACTAGACGAAGGGTGGAAAATATATAACTCCTATATAACGTCTTGTCTTTCCTTGTAACATATTTATGCCTGATTTCTCTTATAACTCTTTTAAACGATTGCCCCTTCTTGTAACGCCGCTTTCCTTTTATAAGATATTCTTTATAACGCCATGTTTTTCCTTATAACTCCTTCGTAACGTTATACATCTTTTTAATAATATATTTATAATGCTATGTTCCTTCATATCTCTTTTATAACGTCCTTATCCCTATTTTTAATTTTCTCCTCCTTACTTTTATATATAAAACGAAGGTGAGACAGTTACCTTTCTCTACTCTTCTCTTAAACTTACTTATGACTCTCCCCTTCTATAACCTCTTTAACCCCTTCTTCTTTAACCTCTGTCCTTCCATAATCTCTTTGAATTACAACTACAGTAACAATAAAGAGAGATATAATTTAAAAAATGTTATAGAAGAGGATATTGCCTTCCTTCCTTCACTTTAACTCCTTTATAACATCCCTTTCTCTTTCTATAATATTGTTATAACTTATTTTTACCCCCTTCTCTTCTATAATTCCCCTGTCGTAACTTTAAAAATCAAAATTATAAATGAGGTGAATGGTCTTGTGACGTGTCGATTTTAAAATTCGATTATTGTAAGACCCGTCTATTGATTTTCCTTCCTTCCCCCATTTTTTCTCTGCCTCCCTCGATGGGATATTTACGCATTTTGAATAAATTTTATTGATGATGTATAATGTCCAGTTTTCTGTATACATTCATTCCAATGCTGTGCTGCTATGGTAATAAATTCAAAATTTTCAATCATTTTTATTGAATTTTATATAATAACAAATATAACTTATAATTTTTTGTAATTCTTTTAAAATGTCAGCTATTTACTGTATGTGTTATTATCATAGAAGTATAAATGTAGACTTTACTACAATAGTATTAAAGCTTACATCAATGCAGTAAATGATCGTAAAGTTATTACTTACATGTATAAATTATTCAATATTTTCTTATTAATATTTGTTCCTCTACTGTTATACAAGTAGTAACTGTGTAAAATGTTACGTTACTAAAGAAATATTATGCTACTATACAGTAATAATTTACTGTAATTTACATTATATTTTAACTTAAACCCTACTGATATAGGAATACAATTCTGAGCTTTATACAGTATAAACATTACTTATGCAGTAACAAAGCAAATTTACTTCTCTGCAGTTTTTACTTAGTACTTAACACAATGTTACTATAGTAGCATTATACTTATTAATACCGTATTTTTTACTATTAAAGCATGTATCAATGTTGTTACGGCAGTAATAATTTGAATGCATTCATTGTTTAATTATCAAACACCTATTATATGTTCTTGTTACTATAGAAGTATTACATCCATAATGTTAAAACGTAACAATACTCTTATAACAGAAATTAATTGCACACTGAAATGTTTATATGTAACTTTATATGTTACTGCTTGAATACTTTAGTAAATTACTACTACAGTAACAAAGTTTAACATTATATTATAGAAATGAATTATGTATCAATAATACATTCGTTTAATACATTCAGGTTATGAATATTCTATAAATTTCTACCTGTACGTAAATGAAATGCTATTATCATAACAATACTTAAGTGAAATGTTATAATTAACTTATATATATGATCTATAAATTCTAATTTTCAACGATGCTTCTACAGAAATAAGCAATAAATTTTGGTTATATTGTTAAAGTTTGAAAAGTCGAGAACAGATGTGCACATAGTTTATCACATGTAGTGATATTACAATAAGAAATTTACTATTATTTGATTTTCTGCTGATTTATATTCAAATTATTACGTAGAAGTACATCGAAATTTTATAATTACAATCAAATAGTATACCATTATAGTAATAAAATTCGATTTTAAAGTGTACACGTTTAAGTACTGTATTATGTTACTCTGTAGAGATACCATAGGATAGGTTAAATATGTTGAAAAACTATTACTATTGTTTTAACAATAATTCTGTTACTATAACAGCTATTCGTTAGAATTACATAGTACAGTACCTTTTGTTTCTGTAGCATTATAAAATATTAGTGTGTAAATAAAAGTAGCGTATGAATGAGTAAATCATATTAAAGTATAAGTGAGTAACTTAATTAGAAGTATGAGCAGGTAAATAAAAAGTATTAGTGAGTGAATGAGATTAAAGTAAATAAAAGTAAAGTAGGTGTGAGTACACATTATAAATTGTTTCGTAAATTTTTAGTAACATTTGAATTTCAAAATTGTTCTATAAAATATTTGAATTGTTTATATATGTATATTTATATAAATAAGAATATTGTTTTTTTTTTTAGAAATATGCAGTAGAAAGTATAACTTATAAGAAAAGTATTTTTTAATTAAGTAATCAAAATCTTAAATGGGTAAAAAGTCCCGCTGTAAATATTATTTCAATAAATTCAGAGAATTATTTTAATTAAAAGCTTGGATAAGATATTATACAGAGATTTATATATGTCTTCTTTAAATATTATTAAAATTATCCTATTTCGGAGCTTCTCAATAGATGGTGTTGAGGAAAATTTTAATGATATTGAGGATCAGCTGTAATGTAAAAGAATTCATTATTAATGATGTAGCAAGCTTAAAATGATTAAAAATAAACATAAAAATAATTCGGAATTTTTGAATTTACTATAGAGATGTTTATTTCATATGAAACTCCGTTTTCTATTAACATTCTTAATAGTTCGTACCCAGTATTGCTGGAAAAATTTTGAAAATTTTTAAAAGAAATAGGGGGGAAAATCCGCGTTTACTCATTTTACTTCACTTGTAAACACTTTCCATACCTTTTATAAAATAGTTTTTATGTCACGTATAAAGTTATACGTGACATAAAAACTATTAAGTGTTATTAATATCGAAGTGAATTTATTTAAAGAAGGAAAAAGAAACTATTAGATATACTTATATATATATATATATTAACGTAATTTTTTTCTTTATTTTTTTACTGTTTTTCCAAGTGGACGAGCCGTTTTACGCCAACCACTAAAGATTTTTACTTGGCTACTGAAAGTGCTTCCAGGCATGTTGAACTGTTGCATCGGCGATTGGTTTTTCTGCTGCAACCAGTTTCTTTGCAACAACGAAATTGAATGGTGGTCAGGTTTACTGCTGTGTCAGGTAACGTTTACGGTATTACCGTATTCTAGTGAACGGAAATTACTTCAGTACCAGCGATCGTTTACAACGCCTCCTCCCTCTTTCTTCCTTTTTGCCTTTTAAATCGTTGTTCTATTCGTAACTTAGGATACGATAAAGTGTTGTTTAATTTTAAAATTACTTAACTTTTTTTATCTTTATTCTTTTCCTCCTCTTTAACTTCTGTATAAACTTGTAACGAGTGGTGATGCTTTTGTAAACATTTTAAAATTTATTTGTGACTTAAGTGAAATGCTTCCTACTCAGAGAATTATTATTCTCTGAGTAGGAATTATTTCTTCAATTGTAATTTATCTGTTGCTATTGTATACAATATTCAATTTTACTTAAATTTTTTAATATACATTTTTTTCTCTTTTAATTGAGATTATTTCAAACAAAAAAAATATAATAATTTGCATGATTTTACATGAAGCAACTTCTAAACCTTGTTAGATGAATTTTACTGTAATTAACTCAAATTTTCTCATTAAAAACTGTAAGAAAAATTTAAAATATAATTATTTTAAATCTAAAAATACCTGTAAAATATTCCAAAAAATTAAATAAAATTCAAAAATAGAAATTGGTTTAACAAACTTTTCAAACAATTATTTTTAATAGAGAATCTTAAAATTCTCCTCACGAGAAACTCTAAAGAGGGGGAGGAAAATCGTTGTTTATAACATCAGAACAGGACTAAACATCAATTTTTGAATTTCTTAATCTTTCCCTTTTGTATTTTATTACTTATAATAACCATCAATCAAATTTTAATTTCCATTTTTGTATCAAGAGCAAAGAAATTTACTGATTTATAACAAAAAAATGATTTCCATCGCAGTAAACTATAATAAAATAAAGTTACAGCCATAACGTATGCACAACTTAAACGTTCTGAAAACGTGAAAGAAACGTTAGATAGTGGGAAGAACGGGGGTAGAAAAATAATCTCTAGTTGGAGGTGTATAGACTCTATTGTGATTTACATCCTTGAAGGACCACAGAACGTCGGTTGTATAAGTCAGAGGGAGTGATGTGTTGCCAATCAAAACAGTTCACGCAAGGGTCCAGGTCTACTATACGATTTGCTGGAACTAAACGGAAATATTTTATCTTTTACTACCCATCTTCTGTACCTATACTGTCTAGACTTTCTTTTTTTTTTATTATTGTTTTCAGCCGGACGGTAGTAGAGGTGGAACCATAGCGACTTAGATAAGCTTTGAAGATACGCTCCCTTTGTTTGCACAGTAGAAGTAGTAGATAGGATTTCTATCTGCTACCCCCGTTACTTCACCTTGTGGTGACGTCTATGTTAGTTGGCAATTCGGTAAATCCTTTACGAAACAAGCGGTAAATCTCTTACAATAGTTTCCTTGTGTAAACTGTATAAAAACCCTCTCGAGTTTCAATTCGTATGGCACTAGTTTGTTTTCGAACGAGGATGCGGGATATTACTTAAGAGAAAAGCTAAAGTAGAAACTTTTTTCTGGTATTTTTTCTTTTACAATTTTACTATTTAAAAAAACCCCTGAAATTTACTACTCTTAACGATCTTACTACTAAATCCCACGTGCGACATCAATTCTCATAACACGTATTTAAATATATCTTATCCTCATAGATGACGATGATAGTGGTAAATAACTGGAAAGAAGAGGGAGGAAAGTAGTTTTTTTCATCAATAATTTTCTATTATCATCCATTTATAATAATGAAAATACGTATTGGGATTCATAAAATACACATTTTCTACTAGAGGAATGTAATTTGTATCATTTTAAACCATAAATTCTTATTAGTTTCTTTAACTAGATCGAAGATATTTTTTTTTTTTTTTACAATCTTGATAGAATATATGTACATTTTTAAAACAGAGAATAATCACATTTCTTTATCTACATTCGGAAGAAATATATAAAAATAAAATGTACAACATACATATATTTTCTTAGATTTGCATTCCTGAAAACTTGAATGTTTCTCTCCCCTATCAGATAAGAATTCAAAGCACGATAAGATGTCTAGAAATGAATGTAGCTGTATGTATGCACATTCTTAATGTAAGTCTGTCTAAATGGTATGAATATTTCTTACATAAAAAAAATAGCAGCGACATTTTCTCTCCTTTTGCCAATCTCTTTAACTCGTTTGATGAAGCGATATTTCACAAATCCACACATCTTGTACAAAAGAATGAACTTCATCCCCCACCTTTCTCCTCTTCTTTCCTTTCTTACCAAGTAGATAGGAAAATTATAGTGTTTACTAGATTACTCAGATGAAAATCGTATGTAGTTTAATGTCGTTTCTCGAAAAATTCATACATTAAATTCGATGTATTCGAAAGGCGAGATTAATCTTTTCATTTTTTATTTTTATACGCTGGTGTAATATTTAAATTTAAATCTCTGTTTTCGCAATTGCTACTTGTCTTCTTTAAATCCTTTTGTGATAGTTTACGAATGAATTAAATATAAAAATAATATATATATATACATTAAAAAATGGCTTAAGTAATTAATTTTTAATTTAATTTCTACTTAAAATGTAATTGTTTTTTTAGATTTCTATACTTAAAATTATTATGATAATTAAAAATACAAAAGGAATTAGTTAAATTAAAAAATAATAGGATGGCCCAAAAGTCAGTTAACCGCGCTATATATATATATATATATTCCAGGTACGCTTGTTAGTTTAATGCGATCATTTCTAAATGGCTTAGTATAATTTACATTTTACAACGGTTAAATAAGTTTTGGACCACCCTAAATATAAATATACATGTTTAATAAGCGTCACGTCTAAAGTTGAAGGTCGAAAATAATTTTAATCCTCCAAATTTGGGGGCTCGACACTACTTAAGATATTATAGAGTGGGATAAACGGATTCTGGCTTCTTAGAGTTTGCGGACATAAGCTAAATAAAATACAGACTAGCCCAAAAGTCAGTTAACTGTGTTTTGTTTTGCGTTTTACAGGTAAGCGGGTTAATATGGATCTAAACAAATGTGTTTCTCTTTATCGAAATTGATGGAAACATGACTATTTATAAAGTATGTCAACAGGGCATTAATTTGCTTTTTGCTATTGTTAACTGACTTTCGGGTCAGAT
Source organism: Centruroides sculpturatus (assembly GCF_000671375.1). Taxonomy (NCBI): domain Eukaryota; kingdom Metazoa; phylum Arthropoda; class Arachnida; order Scorpiones; family Buthidae; genus Centruroides; species Centruroides sculpturatus. The sequence continues at coordinate 13,660 of NW_019385050.1, forward strand.
GTAAGTTATGTATGTTAAAAACTGTAGTAAGGTATGCATTACAAATTATACGCCACAAGATATAACAAGTTAAAAAATAGAGGGTGGCCCAAAAATAAGTTGTCCGTGTTTTTTGTTCTGTTACAGATTGAATCACTGAGCAAAATTTGAAAAATCTGGAAAGAAAACAATTTAAATATTAATAGATTATGTGTTACGTAACAAAATTATTCAATATGAGCAAGATACATTTTACAATGGTAACCGCTTTTTGAGCCATACTGTATATCAGGCCGACGATATAATCTGCTAGAAAATATAGTAAGCTGAAGATATAATAAGATAGACAATATAGTAATCTGGAAGATATAATAAGATAGACAATATAGTAATCTGGAAGATATAGTAATCTGGAAGATATAGTAAACTATATAGTATAGCAAGCTGGAAGATTTAGTAAACTATGTTCTATCGTAAGTTGTAAAATGCAAGAATACAATATTTTATAAACCAAAATATACCAAAGTGTAAATATATTAATTAAAATAACGAAAAATTTATTTTTAAATCATTACCACAAAACTAACAACGAAAATTCTCCTTACATTCTCTTATAAATTACAGTTTTTGCTCACTCGACAACAAAAAAAACAACAAAAAAAGTAGTAGCAGTAGTAGTAGTATCCATCAATAAAGAGCAATACAGCTAAAATATCATCACTATGTAACATTAGAAAAAAATACATCAAATTAAATAAAAACCTAAGAGTTTTTTTCGGTTTAATTTGCATAATTTACATTCTTTTCGGGATGACGGACAGAGTGGTAAACATAATAGCCATCATTAACAAACAACAAACTGATTAATTGCTAGCAGGAGATTGTCGATCGATAGGAGATGTACATCATATAAAGGCAATCAATAGGAGCAGTATCTATTTTTGAAACATCATCCAAAGTTCAAAAGTTCTTAAAAGAAAAGATAAGTCAATATTATCCATTCTAACTAAAATAAATGTTTTAGGATTTGATAGGAAAAAAAAAGAAAGGAGCATTCGAATTTCTTCTCCTGCCATTAAAGGATTAGTTAGTTCACTTACAAATATTTTGTTTATATTACTTGTTTTATAGTTTAAAAAACGGTGTAAATATATACTTTAAAATCGTATCTTGACTGAAAACAATAAATATTCTCCTTAAAAAGTGAAGTGTTCAAAAACGTGAGTACGTTGAACGTTTTTTATGCCTGATAACAAAAAAATTTATACATTTGTGTTAAAAATTAAACTCTTTAAATTTATTCAAACCTCTGAAGAATGGTCACTGTTAGGATATAAAATCTGGCTGCTATGGAAGGTGTCCGTTATCAAAGGTTCGAATGTGTATTGTTGAAAATAAACTTTTTAAGCCAATATTCATGTTTCAAACGTTCTTTATTTGGAAAGAAAAGCTTTTAGATAAAGTAGATATGCACATTTTCAAACAATATTATTATCGAAAACAACAGTTTTTTTGCCAGAAAACAAATATGAATAACTTACAACATACATTTGTTTGAACACAAAACACACACACGTTTTTCAGTAAAAGTCACGTTTTCTTACATTCAAAATAAAACGTTTTTCAGCTAAAGCCAAGTTTTCTGCATGCAAAATAAAACGTTTTTCACTTAATGTAAACTTTTTCAATGTATTACACGTTTTCAATGTATTATAAATATTCACATTTCTACACATAAATCTTACCTAAAAATGTTTGTGAAGTCATGATTAATGTAAAACAACAGCATTACCGAACACAATCGTTCTTCTTCGAAAGAGAGGGGGAAAACATAACGTTTTACATAACATTTTTTACAATTATTGATGTAAAAATTTCAATATTCAAATATTTACATAATTATCTTACAGTGAACTAAATATAACTGAGTAAATTTTAATTACTATAATAAATTTTCAATATCGTTATCAAGTCATAAATGACACAAAGATCGATACTGCTTCTGGCATGGTATAATAACAATTAACCAAATGAAGAACATTTATATCCGCCATACATAAATATATTTTTTGACTTTAAATATATATTTTTTTCTTCTTACTTTACGAAAAATCACGCAACACGATCGATCCAATAAATGAATATTTATAAAATATAAATTTAAAAAAATAAATGAAAAAATAAATCAAAGTATTTACGTGAGTCACGAGAACATCCCTCCTGAGGATAACTGAAACAATTGTTTTACTAAGAATATTAAATTTATTCAGGTTAATAGGAATGAAAATATAGAAGAATAATATTATTTAAATATTCTATATTCATTATTTTTTATTATTTTAAATAAAAATATTTTATAATAATAATTGTTAAATTATCTTGAGATGTTTATGGTTATTACCTGTGGGAAAGATGCTGCTGTTAAGGTTAAAATTGATAAGAAGGATAATTTTATGTGGATTTTAAACGAACAATTGAGATAGTTGGAGATTTTTATCATATGACAAAGATGCTGAAGTGTGTTTTATAAATTCTTTTTACTGTTTTATAACTTTATTCTATTTTTATGTTTTTAATTAATTTTTTTTCTTACTGCTGAAGATGCTGGAATATATGTTGAAAATTAAAGAGATTTTTCGTAATTTATTTAATAAATAATTAATAATTTTTCGGTGCTTTTTTCTTAAATAAAAATTAGCATAAAAACTTCTTAAATTTAAATAAGTTTGGAAAATTTTTATTAAATTATTGCGAGTTTTATTGATATTTTTAATTTTGATTATTTTTTTGAGCAAATGTGCAAAATTTTAAGTCGTTGGAATTATATTTAAGAATTTTTAGAACGTTTTAATGATTTCTGTTCATTTTCTTGATGCTTAAGTAAATTTTTTAAAATTTTAAATTAAAATCTACACCAAGGGGTTTGACAAGAGGTAAACTTTTAAGAAATTTTTAAAAGAATTTCAGGGAAATTCTGAAGATATTTATCAAATTCTAAATAAATTTAATTATCACTTGTAAAATTTCAGTAATTATTTCATATTTTATTCATATTTTCATAGTTTAAAAAATCTTCTTTAAGTATCCACAAACGAGTTGCTTAACTTTCCCGGCAACGTTTGACAGCGCCATCTATTATGATATTTTATTACTATTTTTTTATATTTTTAATTATTATAAAATGACAAAAAGCTTAATTTTAAGGGAAAGGATGGGCTTTATAAAAAGTTGTAAATGCTTATAACGAGTAAAATCGTCATTAAGTCCGACCCTGCTGTTAATACACACGACCCCGTTTATCTCCTCACCTTCCCGACATTTACTCTCCAAAATTTAATGGTAACAATCCCCATAATAATCAAACCTCCCTGAAAAATTTCAGAAATTTTTGACAAAAAGCACAGAAATTATTAAGCTCCAAACAGGGTGAGCAAAATCGTTCGTTTTTATAAAATTCAGGAAAATTCTTAGTTTTACATTTCATAGTTTCAGATCTTTACAGAAATTAAGAAATTAAGTAAAATATGCATATGTAATTAAATATAAGAGACTTTCAAGGAACAGATCTCAAAAGACTTCATCGAGATTCCTTCAATGAATACTCAATGTTCCTTCAAATATTTTCTAAAACAATGGAAGATTTTTAAAGAAATATTGAATATTATTTCATAAATTTAATATTTTAAATTATATTTCAGTTTTAAAAAATAAAATAAAAACGTATTCTTACTTAAATTACTAAAGAGCAATACGCGGGACTTTCAGGAGGAATCAACCAAAATGAAGATTCTTTAGAAAAGTTAGCAGAGTATCTTATAAATAATTCAATCAGAAAAATTTTCAAACTAGTTTCTACATGGTCCCAAATTATTCTCTAGAGAAATATCGCAATGCACGACAAAATTCAGTTTGCTAGATTTCTTCTTATAGACTTTTTACATCCAATACTCTATATAACTTCTGCTTGTTCTCGTCTGTCTGTCATTCTTTAAGATCCATTGGACCTGTGGGGTTTACAGTAACGAACTAGAATATTGGTAAAAAGAAAATGCTTGCGGGTATCTGTTAAAACGATTGAACACACTTTGACTCCATATCGACTCGTGAGGGTTGCAACTGGGTGCTGTACAAAGGCTCCGGGGGATCATAATCAAATCTAAGTTAAACCTTCCTTTCTTATCGTTTCTTCGATTCTCTACAGAAACTAAGCTGTCAATGTGACAAATGGAAGCACTAACTTTCAATATTCTTAGTGTTTAATATTAAAACTTTACCCACTCCTTGTCAATTTTGTATCAAATGATAGCAGTTAGGATTGGTTTTATATATACACGTACTGAAGAAAAATGTGAAACACACTCTTGGATATATATATATATATATATGTATGTATATATATATACACTGCTTTCACTCACGAAACATTATGAACGGTTCTTTTACACATCAAACTGTTCTACCCTGAAATTTTTTGAAAAGCATAAAAACTTCCCTTTCAAACACTTACGAGGTGAAGTCTACTTCTTTTATGTCACTTCACTCTCAACTCACGATGTAATAATTTGCACTATTGCTGACTTTGCCAGATCCACTAAAGATATACTTTTACATTACACAGATATAACCTTCTTCACCCGTTTCAAAACTTTCTTCTTTATATTTTAATGCTATAAACAAGTTAAATATTAAAAAAAAACTTAATAAAATTATATATATTTTTGACATTTTATAGTTACATACGACTAAGAAGGACATTAGTACAAGTTTTAATTTACAGAGGATGCTTTTAAACACTCTTACTGCTTTGATACATTCGATTTACTGTTCACCCTTTCGCTTTATAATGACTTAAAAGATTTAAATATGCAGAAATTTATTTATTTTTGTATGTCCTCAAGTATTGATACTAATTCCAACACATTTATACAATTTTTAAGGTGTAGGGAATGTTTATCAATGATCTTAAACCCTTCCATTCGAATATTTTCTTTGTTGGAACACGTTTCTATAGCTTGAAATCGATGTAAAAATGGAAAAAATATCGATCGATACATAAAAAAATCGTTAAAAAAATAAATAATCGGCGAAAAATTTGGTGCCAAAATATTTGTAAAGGTATAAAATATAAATTGTGTAACTCCCCTCGGGACAATTGTCTCCTTTTAAGAACTCATTTCCTTTGAGAATTGAAAAATAAACAGTGTTTTTAGAATCATAATATTTCTTTTAAGATAAAAAATATACATATATTCCTTTTAAGATTCATTCGTTAGATTTTTTCAGTATTTTCTTAATTTTTTTTAGAAAAAATTCAAAGGAAATAATAATTAACTTCGTCAAGCAACCGTCTTCATCTATATCAAGTGTATTATTTTGTTTTATTTTTTTTACTTATTATAACGAAAATATTAATAAAGGTAATAATATTTTATTTTGATATTTTTTAGAAGTAAAAAAACAACTTTCAAAAAAGTTTTCATACGTAGTTCAATATCTCAATCATTACTTTGTTAATGAATTGCAACACTTTGTGGCTTCATTAAAACAGCATTTTTAAAAACAGATCATTAAGTGTATGAGATCAACAATTGACCTACAGCTTAGGGCCTCACATTCTTTTACATGTAACATTGTTTGGTGGAGGAGTAGGACCTGTTATATGTTACATCTTAGGGCCACATTACGTCTAAGTTCAGCCTTACCCCTTATAGAAGATCATTAAGCATTTCTACAATGTAGAATTGTTATGGAATATCAAATGTTATAGATGATACAATCCTGTGTAAGAGAGTCACGCACCTATTTCACTATAGATCTTCTATATGAGGACTATACCGGAATAGATCCATAATGCATTTATCTCTTATGGCATGTATACAAGAGTATGACATGAGACAAATACAAGACATGCCTAAACAGATAATAGATACACTAGAAAACCTTTTGTTTAACGATTTTCTGCAAGAATGTTCATTCTCTACCTTTACATTTCTTCATGCAACTACTCGTACTTCGTGTGTTCTCGCACATGCTAGATTCATAAACTTAATGAACCTCATGAATCGTAGACTCACATGTTCTCGAACAGATGAGTCTACGATAGTCTCATAAATCTACCTTAATATGTTCTTGCACATGCAATGTAAACCTAATATGTTCTTGAACATATCGGTTCAGGAAATAAAATATATAAACCCAATACCTTCATCTGGGTACGTTAGATTTATTATAAATCCTAATTTTGACTTTATAATTCTTCATATAACTATGAGAAAGATAAATTCAGTTTTATTTTTACAACTAAAATTACCATAAATCTACGTTTCCGCTCAAATTAAATTTGAAATTACAACTTAATTTTCTCTTAAATGCAAGCATGTTACATTTATTACTACAAATTAAGTTGAGTAATAAACGTTAATGGAGAAAATGATGCGAAATATGCATATTTCTCTAAGCCACTCCCGAAAATAAGCATACCCTTCAGCTATTGTGTATAAGTTTAACTGTTAGTGTTTAAAAATAATCTGGAGCATTACATATGTGTTACATATAATTTATTCGTGTACAAATATGTTATCTGCACATAACTAACGATGTATAGCTACTCAAAATTCCACATAGCTATTACACACCTGCACCTAGTTAATTCAGATAACAGCTAAAGGTAGCAGAGAGAGGTGGTTTTTTACAGATAAAACTTCAATAGATAACACGTCATTCAGGATATAAAGTAAATGCATATTTATACACGGATATGTATCCATAAAGATTAATTTCACGTGTTAATATACTGAATAATATAAGTTATTTTAGGAATGTTAGCTATGTCAACAATGCAGCTATCAGCTTCATCTATAAAGTAACTGAACATACGTAACACAAGCGTATTTTACTGTTATACCGATAAAATACTGGTGAACATGTATAACACAGGTATGATATTGTAAATACGACTTTATTTCAAATAATTCAATTCATATAGTGTTTACATATCCATTTATTTTCATATTAACACATATTAATGCTCTGTTTACATAAAACAAAACTTTGCAACTGTTTATATAATTGCTTATAAGAAACAAGAGATTCATATAATGTTTCTATACAAGTTTATGCATCTATTTACATTAGACAAGTGATTCAGTAATGTTTCTATATACATTAATGTACCAATTTATACAAATTAACCTTAAAAATTTTTAAATAAATAATTACACCACTAATTAAATTTGAGTGACAAATTTTGACTGACACATTTTATTCCCTTCTCTTCCAAAAAAAAACAACCAAGAAAAAATGTGTGGCAGCTTTGACACATTTTTTTTACTTTACCCTCATTAAATCAGAATTAACAGGGAGATGAATTTTTTAAACTTTCAATTTAAAATTAATTTATTGTTAAATAGATTTAATATAAAAGGAAAGAAATGTTAAAATTTTAGACTTTTTAAAAAGGTATTAAAATAATTCAAGAATTAAGCATAGAAGTAATTAGTAGTAAGCCCCATAGAAATGTACAAATTGTATTCATTGCAGTAAAAAAAAATCAATTTATAGTTAAACATAATTAATTACAAGTGAAAAAAACAGTGAAAATTGTTCAGTTTTTTGAAATTTAAACTCAGTTATAGAGCACGGGTACTTTAAATATGTGATGACATGTATCTAAAGCAAGCAGTCGACCCATACATCACACGTTGAAACGTAGTTAACAAATAACACTTTTAGATATTGTACTTACCCACAGGAACAATCGTTAGCAGCTTAACAATAAATCCACGTTGTTCATAATTACGTGTGAGCTGTTTTTCTTGTATAATTTATTAGGTCGTTATTGTAGAAAAGTTTCCAAGACAGTGCAATTGCAAGTAATTACAATTCCTTAGACACGTGCCTTTTGTAATGGACTGTACAAGTAAAGAACGAATATTTAAAATCATCCAGTTGTGAAGATAAAACTTGTATATATATATATATATATATCTTTCATCTAAAGCCTGAGGTAATTTGGAACACGTAGTCAGAACCAGTACCTGATCTGTAAATCGTGCAGGATTAATCAACACCTTNATATATTTATATTATAATATAAATATGTATAATATATTTATATTATACATATATTTAACTAAACATGTGGTTTATCATATTTCTACACATATGTTTATATCAAAACAGAAATTAGTACAATATTCCCATAGATGTTTGTATATTATGTGTATTAGACAGGAATGGCATAATGTTTCCACAAGTGTTTACGCACCTATCTGTACTAAACAAGGGACTCACATAATAATTCTGCAACTCTTTATGCAGTTATATGTACCAAACAATAGGCTCACGCAATGTTTCTACAACTGTTTATGCACTTATATGCACCAAACAAACAATTAACATAACGTTTCTTCAATTGTTTATGTGTTTGTTTGTTCAAACAATGATATTTACAATGCCTCCAAACCTGTTTATACATATATTTATACAAGGGATGTAGTGTTTAGCATTTAAAGGAAGCGGTTCTTACTATGTTTCTATGTTTATTTATGCATCTATTTGTAGTAAACAAGATGTTTATAATATCTTACAGCTATTTTCGCTCCGTTTAATCAGAACACGCTGTTTCTTTATCTGTTTACCTGTCTGTTTACATCTGTGTGTAAAAAATAACAACGAAATATATGACATATGTATATTAGGGGGATTGACTGTAATTAACATAAGAAAAACGAAATCAATTCTCATAAATTATCATACACTATTGTGTGTTATAAAAGTCAAAATAATCTTGACGAATCAATAGATAAAGAAATGCGATCAGTAGCCTAGAGGAAATCAAAAGAGCATTAATGGAATAGGATGTGTGCCGAACAATCAACAAATCAAAGAAAACAATGAGGACTAGTAGCAGAAGGCAACTAACTATAAACCAGATACAGAATAGTGTGTGACAGATAATGCTTAAACAACCAATAGTATGAAGTTTGTAGGTATTTTGAAAGTTGGCCAGCACGTGCGCCGATTGTAGCGATTAGGACAAACCATCCCCACCTGCACGTAGCTGTAGGGATCATAAAAAAAAACTGAGATAAACATCTTCCCCACATTCAGGATAGAAACTAAGATAAAGCTTCTCTATTATTCTTGCGATACAGCTTAACTTGTACAGGGGAGGTCTAGAAGTAAGTGCATTGTTAGTGTAGGACATGTATCGTTTCATTACTACTGACTGTAATCTTGCTGTGAGACGGTTTATTTGTCAGGGAACTGAGAAAGACACTTTCCTCATGATTGGCAGCTTGGATAGATCCAGGATACAGAATTCCACTTTGTGGTGTGCAAATCCTTTTTTCTTTCCTTTCCCTCCTCCTTTTCACCTTTTTTTATTTCTTCTATAAAATTTAGCTACATAAAAATGTGTTACTGTAAATACAGTAATCACGTGGTTATTTACAGTAAATAAAGCTTTTGTACATTTCTCTGTACTTTTAAATATAAGCTATAACAATAAAAGGGCTATTTAAGAAGGTAAAATAATTCAAAAAAGATTGTATAAAGTATATTTAAAAGTAAAATTTTGTATATTACTCTTACACGAGAATTTATAAAATATAATAAACGTTTATACCTAACTCTTATACACAATTGTTAGAGGTATAAAAGATAATTATTTGTACAAAAATAACTCTCTCTCTCGTACACATAATTCGTTCTAATACGTGTACATAATTTACTCTTTTGTACACATAACTCTTGTCTTATCGATGCATCTGTAAGCATTCAACACACACTGTGTACTGTACTGTACATCTAACTCATTATTATACGCACCATACACTCATATATATTTCTTATTTTACTCGTACGTAGTTAACTCTGTACACGAGACAATTACTTGTTTCCTCAGAAATTATTTGTACAATTAAACAACATTTAGGTATTAATTAAATTGTCAACTCCATCAGTTAAGTGTACAAGAGTAAGCGAGTATAAATTAGAAGACAAACATTTCCTCGATACTCAGGAATTAAATCTTTCCTAAGGGCAGTTCTATTTACCTTCTGCAATTAAACAGTATGCAATTGCCAATTAAGTGTACTGTACAAGAGACTAAATATAGTTTATGGTAAAGAAATAATTAAATATTCTCTTCGAGAAAGTTGTACAATTAAACTGCAATTTCACTTGCAAATTAAGTGTACAAGAAAATCACAATGAGGAAACAAATGCTTGTTTGTAAATACACTTTTTATTTACAATAGCTGCATGTTTATACTTGTATACAGTATACAATGAGGAAATAATTCAATGTTTCCTCAGTAAAGCATCTGTACAATTAATTATACATGATAACTACAACAATTGAAAGTGCGACCACGAATAAATAAATGTTGTCAAGTTTAGAAAATTGAAAACAGTAATTGTAAAAATAATAATAAAAAAATACAGGAATTTTTTAGAAACAAAGAAAACTTATTAAGAAAAAAAGAAGAAGAACAACAACAAGATACAACTTTACTTACTTCACAAAATGAATTCGTACAAAACCTGTATGAAATTTGTTGACTAATATTTTTATAACAGTTCAAGAAAGGGAGTAAAATGAAATTTTTTCTTATATTTTTTTCTTTAATTTTTTCCCTTGAAAACTACTAAAACAAAGATATTAAATTTTTGTTTTAATTGAATTATAAAAGGAAGAAGAATAGGAGAAGAAAGAGGAGAAGGAGGAAGAGGAAGAAGAATTTAAGTTTAATTACAAAAATTCTTATTCTTATTTTTATTTAAAAAATTTAAGAACTTTATCTACTTTAAGCAAATATTTCTATTTTATTTCTTATTTTTTAAACTTTAACTTAAATAAAGTAAATAAATAAAATATTTTATTGCTTTTCTAATGTTTATTACTTGTGCAATTTAATTAAGATTAATTATATTTAATTATTTATTGGATGAAGATGAAATGTATTTTCGTTCTTTAAATAAATTAAAGGAAAGCAACTCACTAGAGAAATTCTGTCTTTCTCTGTTTACATTTTACTAAAGAAGCAATTTTCTAACGTTTTCTTCTACTTTATTCCTTTATTTAATAATAATATTTTTGGGGGAGAAAAGCTAATTTTATACTAATCTTTGTAGGATATTCTTTAAAAATTTTACATAAATGATATCTGGAGATTTGGACTGATTACCTTTCATACAACCATTATCAGAAATGACTTTTATCTCGTTTAGTTTATGAGACGCTGCATATGTGGACGGATAGATGGACGAATAAATTGAAAATTACAAGTTTATATAAACATAAATAAAGAAGAATGAGTTTTCAATAGGAATACAGAGAAAGATTACTCTAGCTATTGTAATTTACGAGAAAAGAAATATTTTACGATCAATAGCGTTATTGGAGTAATTCGTGTATAAATAAAATTAAATCAGAAAATTAGAAAATAGATTAATTATTTTATAATTAGATAAAGTTTTAATACCGTAGCTCTAATAATTATAGAGAAATTAGATGGTAGACAAACGAAGTAGAGCGTAATTTTAAAAATCTAGTCTATTTAGAGTATTAGGCACTGCATATACAGACAGACAGATGAACGAACTAAAATTTGTGAAAATAGAAAGAAAGAAGGTTAAGAATGCAATAAGAGTACTGAGAAACTTCATTTTACCTCTTCTAATTGACAAGAAAATCAACATTTTACGTTTGAGAGCATTCAAATAAAAATTTAAAAGATGAGCGAAAATAATTAAGAAAAGTAGAAATTAGACTAGTTTATAATTATGTAAATTTTCAACTTTGTATCTTCAACAGTTATCAAGAAATCATGCGGATAGACACACAAACAAACGAACAAATCATACAAAACTGATTTTAAAAAATCCATTACGACTTCGAAGATGAGCAATAAATTTTTTTTTGTTAAAAACTGCCGTTTTTATTGCATTTTTAAAAATTAAAATTTAAAAACAAACCGAAAAAATACAATAAAAAGCAGAATTTTTGAATACAAAGAAACGAGACAATTTTAAATATTGCTTTCTGTAGAAAGATATAAACTTTCAGTAGAAACAATTTTATAGAATTGTAAGTTAAAACTTCTTTATTCAAATGTGTTTCGTCAGGAAAATCAGAATTGCATTTTTATATATATCATGAAGTAAAATAGGAAAGTAAAGTAAATGTATCTATTTTCTTCCTCCTCCTCCTCCTCTTCTTCTTATACTTTAGTTGCAAAGCTATATAATTTCTTTGCTACTGTACTTGGTTTTCCTGCTGTTTCCGGAATAAGTATGATTTCTTGGAGGGGTTTTTATTGCTTGCCTAAGGAAACTATCTACCATTTTCCTAGATGACCAGGATAAAGTATCTTTCATAAATTCCTCTTTCGTCATCTCCTATTGTTATTTTCTTCTATTAATATAGGTTCTAGTAAAAGGGTAAATCTTTTATGTAAGCTTTCATACAAACTCCATGTCCATCCTGCTTATAAGTTAATTTCTAATCCATCTATCTTGAGGTTTTTATTACTTATGTATCGTATATCATTTGGGATGATGATGATGGACCGTACACGAAATTGTTCTTTTGCTATTAATTCTATTATTTTTATAAGCATTAANTATTTCTATGTTAATAAATTTGCTAAGATTATAAAGGGATTGTTTATTAATTATGTTTATAGTTTAAGGGGAATGGAATCGCGAATAGTATAGTACGTTGTACACAAGGAGGGAGGGGGTGTGTATGTGGGAGGAGCACGATTTTGTTCATTCTCTTTGAAGCTTAATAACACCTGTGTTTTATTTATTTATTAATTATGTTTATAGTTCGTTTATACGTTTAAGTTTTTTATTGCCACTTTGAGATTTATTTTCATTGTATATTTGAAGTTTTTGACTGTATCTTTGAGATCTTCACCTCCATCTTTTTAGATTTTGACCTACTTTTTGATATTTCCGCTCCATATTTCAGATTTTTCACCTCCTAATTAAAAATCATCATCTTAATTTTTGAAAGTTTTACCCCCACCTTTGAGACTTTTGACTTTATCATTGAAATCCTTATCCCAGTTCTTGAGATTTTCGACTCCATCTTTAAAATCACCCCAATTTTTGAGATTTTTAAATAAATTTTTGATATTTTCACTCCATCTCAGAGATAGTTGATTAAATATTTCATCATTTTAAAAATNTCCTCCTCCTCTTCTTCTTATACTTTAGTTGCAAAGCTATATAATTTCTTTGCTACTGTACTTGGTTTTCCTGCTGTTTCCGGAATAAGTATGATTTCTTGGAGGGGTTTTTATTGCTTGCCTAAGGAAACTATCTACCATTTTCCTAGATGACCAGGATAAAGTATCTTTCATAAATTCCTCTTTCGTCATCTCCTATTGTTATTTTCTTCTATTAATATAGGTTCTAGTAAAAGGGTAAATCTTTTATGTAAGCTTTCATACAAACTCCATGTCCATCCTGCTTATAAGTTAATTTCTAATCCATCTATCTTGAGGTTTTTATTACTTATGTATCGTATATCATTTGGGATGATGATGATGGACCGTACACGAAATTGTTCTTTTGCTATTAATTCTATTATTTTTATAAGCATTAAAGTATAATTTATTTATTTATTAATTATGTTTATAGTTCGTTTATACGTTTAAGTCTTTTATTGCCACTTTGAGATTTATTTTCATTGTATATTTGAAGTTTTTGACTGTATCTTTGAGATCTTCACCTCCATCTTTTTAGATTTTGACCTACTTTTTGATATTTCCGCTCCATATTTCAGATTTTTCACCTCCTAATTAAAAATCATCATCTTAATTTTTGAAAGTTTTACCCCCACCTTTGAGACTTTTGACTTTATCATTGAAATCCTTATCCCAGTTCTTGAGATTTTCGACTCCATCTTTAAAATCACCCCAATTTTTGAGATTTTTAAATAAATTTTTGATATTTTCACTCCATCTCAGAGATAGTTGATTAAATATTTCATCATTTTAAAAATAATAAACTACATTAATTAATAATTTTCAACCAAAAAATATTTAAGCATTTTTACTTTTTAAACCTCTACATTTCTACCTTCTCCATTACTTAGAATTTATGATTTAAAAATTTTTAAAAATTATATAATAATTATCTTATGACAGAAGTTTAAATTTCACGTATAAACTGAATATAATTTACTGCATATAATTTACCAATATATTAATTTATACAGCATTTAATTACACGAAATCGATAGCGTGTGTGTATATAAATTCGTTAAATTATAGATAAGAAATTTATGTAAAATATTAAAATATTCTTAAAAATTACAAAATATAACATAATATATATAAAAATTTTGAAAAAATAAAAGGTAAATTTTGATGAATATTTGCTTAAAATATGCAAAAATATTCGCATTATTAAACAAATAAAATATCATTTCGAATTATTTGATGAATTAATTTAAATATAAATGAATTCGTACGATGATATATCATAAGAATTCATTCATTATGACAATTCTAATTGCAAATGTTTGCCAATTTCAACATATTATAACATCCTGATATGAAAATTCACTCATAAATACTTTGCTTGAGGGGAGTCTTCGAACTTACACACAACTTTTCACTAACTTGTATTACCTTTAAAACACCAGAAAACACTTTAAAAGATGCAGGCATTTCATCAGATCAGTACAAACCAACAAAAATTTTAATTACCAAGATCCAACTTTTTATTACTTTCAGTAATAGAAATTCAACTAAATTCGATAGTTGTGTACAAGTTATTTACATGTTTCTAAGTACCTTAAACGAGCGACAGGAGGGCTACGATAATATCCTTACCAGACGTTAATATTCAGAAAACGTGGACGAGTAAGAGGCCCACAAAATCTGTGATGGATTGGAGCAACCTTACACTGACGTTGAATTATCAATAGCCTGTCGGTGATTTGTAAACAGTGATCAAGATTGTTTACGATATTTAAAGAAATAAAGTGTTCATTGTGCCTTGAGATATATATATATATATATATATATACATATATAGAAAAGTCTAATGGAATTTTCATAAATATTTAATGATCTTACAACAGTAATTTCGTGGATAATGAAAGAGTGTAATCTTATCGTGAAGAATAAAAAATAAGTGGTTAAATTATTGTTATTTAATGCGCTAGTGGGCAACCCAATACATCTGCTCCAATGGCACGCATTAGAAATGATTTTAATGTATATTTTATATTCGAATAATTTCATGTTTTATCTTTTGAAAGTTTGAATAATTTTGGGTAAGGGTGGGTCTTACCTGTCAACATATTTATTCATTAAAAATACAGTTAAGTTTTCTACTATTTTCTTATTATAATTCTTAGTACTTATGCATAAATTTGCATATTTATATAATCGAACCTGCTAACGACGGCCACTGACGGAAACATTAAGAAATGGACGTTGTTTTCAGGTTTAACTGCATCTTCTATTGCTGACTTTTTTTGTTACTACTTGAATTGTCTGTTTGTTCTTATTTACATTCTTATAATTGTTAAGCTTTCAACTGTAAGTTTTCACTTTTATCTTTATACATTGCTTATATTCTTATAATTTCGAGTTGATTTAGATTCTCATGTCGTCCTGCTTCTTTGAAACTCGTATTTTCTATTGCTTATATCTTTTAGTTGCTTATATTATATTTCATTGTCTTCTTGTTTCTTACATTTTCAAATTGATACTTTTTTACACTTCTGCATACTTTACACTTTCGAATTTTCCAACTGCGTACACTTATATTTTCTAATTACTTACACTCTTAAATTTTTCATATTCTTATATTTTAAAATTAAAATTTTAAACTATATAACTTTTATAATTCAAAAAATAATTTAACACATTTTACAACGTATGTATATATATATATATATATATATATATATCTTTCATCTAAAGCCTGAGGTAATTTGGAACACGTAGTCAGAACCAGTACCTGATCTGTAAATCGTGCAGGATTAATCAACACCTTNATTTTTCTTAGATTTTGTGAGCGATTCAATGAAGCTTTAATAAGTTAACACATGCATTAGACCAATAAATTCTTCCATAACTAACACCACTTAATAATATTATAAACAAATTTAATTTCAAGCTTAATTAGTTTTATTTAATGATCAAGGATAAAATTAAATATTTTCGTTTAAATTTTGCCCTTTTTTTTCCTACAACACTCTACGTTCTGTTCGTGTTAAAAGCATCGATAGGATAAAGATAACTATCAATTATGGAAGTAAATATCATCTTAAATACAAGAGAATTTTAAGGTAATTTAGGAAAATAGAGAAATTTAACAAATCTTAAATAATTTTATTAAGTTTATTTTTACATTTCTTATCATTCTTAACACGGAAGAGGCACGTTAAACATGGGAATTAAGGAATCAACTTCACCTCAAATTTAGCGTATTTTAAGGAAATTTTAAGGTTAATTTCAGAAAAAAATAAGAAATTAAAAAACATAACTGAAATATATTTTATTAAGTTTAANACTATATAACTTTTATAATTCAAAAAATAATTTAACACATTTTACAACGTATGTATATATATATATATATATATCTTTCATCTAAAGCCTGAGGTAATTTGGAACACGTAGTCAGAACCAGTACCTGATCTGTAAATCGTGCAGGATTAATCAACACCTTAATATATCTTTTGACACTTTACGAGAATTTTAACCTTTGACCTGAACGAAATGATCTTTTAAGAATTACACTTAAACAAAATTACTCTTGTTTCGTCTCAGGCACTCATCACAAATAACAAACATTTTTCTTCGAGTAATTGCCTGTTTAGTTACATCAAACACCTTTAGATAAATTTTATGAAAAATTCTTTAATTAAAAAAATAAGAAATTTTTATGTATAGAAACAGTCTTTTCCTTTCAGTTTAATTGTAAAAAATGTCCTTTATCTAACCCCTGAGGTAATTTAGATATCAAACGTCGACTAGCACTTGAACCCGTGAATTCTGTAGGATTAATCAACACCAGGATAAATCTCCTGACAATTTTTAAAAGATTTTTGGACATTGACCCATAGATAATGCCGTTTACACAAGTTAAATTTCATTCGAATTACGCTTACGTCATACCAATTGAGTTTAATATTCCACTCAGATTTATTCCTTTAATGGTACCACATTAATCCAAATTGATCAAACTAATCGATGCGTATAAAGTACCACTAAATATTCATTACTATGTTATTTAATGGATTAATTATAATCAAATACTAAAGTTTTGAATGATTAGTTGTTTATTTTATACAGAATTACATGACATAATCTGTATAAGCTTTAAGTATTTTCAGTCGAGTAACATGCTTAATATTTATAACTCTACGAAACCATTACGAAACTTTAAAGAATTTAATCATTTTAAATATTAAAAATAAATATTTCATACCTTTAATATTTATGAATTAAATGATGCAATCATCATTTATTTATTTATTTTTAATAATGCTTCTTGTACTGTACATTTTCTACACGATTTATTTTATAAACTTTAATAGTTTATTTTAAGATCATTTCCTTATCTTTCATACATAAACATCATCAAAATATTTACTAAAATAAATGAATTTATATTAATTAAAGAAGGCAATTAATTTTCTACGTAATAATCTAATTTTACCATGGTTAACTAATTTTTGGACCGTCCCGTATGTACAGTGCAGACACATAAGAGAATATTTTTAAACGAAAAGTATGTAAAAATTTTACAGAAATAATATGAAAAATACATATATGTATATAGTCAAACCTCGGTATAGCGCTATCCCGAATTTAAGCACTTACTTTTTTTTACTATATACGGATAGGCATAATTAAAGATGATATCCAGAGCTCTCTTTAGAAAAAACTACAGGCCAAAAACTCAACTAAATTTGGTATACATACTGTTCTGAATATGCGGTTTTGATTTTCGAAAAAAGTTTTTACTTCAAGTTTCAGACGCCAGGGGACATTTTTGCGCTACTGTCGCTTTAATGTGCTCATTCATATGTTTTATTATATTATGTTTATGTATATGAGTGCGTATATACAGAATATATATTATACAGACTTTTCTATATTTAAATAAAGGATGGCCCAAAAGTTACTTAACCGTATTTCATNAAGTTAACACATGCATTAGACCAATAAATTCTTCCATAACTAACACCACTTAATAATATTATAAACAAATTTAATTTCAAGCTTAATTAGTTTTATTTAATGATCAAGGATAAAATTAAATATTTTCGTTTAAATTTTGCCCTTTTTTTTCCTACAACACTCTACGTTCTGTTCGTGTTAAAAGCATCGATAGGATAAAGATAACTATCAATTATGGAAGTAAATATCATCTTAAATACAAGAGAATTTTAAGGTAATTTAGGAAAATAGAGAAATTTAACAAATCTTAAATAATTTTATTAAGTTTATTTTTACATTTCTTATCATTCTTAACACGGAAGAGGCACGTTAAACATGGGAATTAAGGAATCAACTTCACCTCAAATTTAGCGTATTTTAAGGAAATTTTAAGGTTAATTTCAGAAAAAAATAAGAAATTAAAAAACATAACTGAAATATATTTTATTAAGTTTAATAAAATTAGTTTTATGTCTAATTAATTGTTAATATAGAAGCTACGTGTTGAGAACAAATTGAGGATCACATTTCAATACAAAGAATATTTGAAGATAATTTAAAGAAAAATAGTGGACATTTTAAGGTTATTTAGAAAATTTAAAATATTTAAAAAATGAATTTAAAGTTTACTTTTATATATCTTTAATAATATTTAACGTGGAACATAGTGTTGAGGACACTCGTTCAACGAAAACAATTAATGTTATGTAAGAAAATTTTTTTGATTACATACAAAGTTAACTGTTAAAGTTGGATATTTTTCTTGTGACCTTTAATACATGATCAGTGTTTCGGACACCAATTAAGAGCAGTTGAAGTGTCTCGTATAATTGGGTAATTACCTTCAAGGAAAGCTTCTGATGAAGACGGGCAATGTTTGAAGTTAAGTTGATGAAGAGTAATTGTTCGACCCTAAATTTGTTTTGATATATCATCTATAGAAAACTCTGGCATAAAAAGGGAGGAAAACACAAAATCTAACTTTAAAATTTATATTTTATTCTACTTTTTTAACTTTTTGGCAAGGTTCTATAATTTATTTTCAAGTTTGAAATATTCTATAAATCTTTCCAATCATCTTTTTCCTCTCAAGGATTGTGTCATCGAAACACCTCTGTTCCTTTAATCGGATTACAATAGAGTCGGTTTTAGCAGCATCAATACGCCTCTATTTCCATTTCATTAACCAACTGGATCCATTTTGTGGGCTGAATGAACGAGTCTATCTCTTGATCCATAAAATAGTCGAGTCTATCTCAATAGCCTGTGGAAATTACATTTTTTTTTTCTTCCCATTCCTCTTCTCGTTTCCTAGGTTGTTCTGTTAAGCATCAGAACTTATTTGTAACAAGTAGAATGTTTGTTGTCTTATCATTGCCATTCTGTATCATTAATTGTCAATCTTCCTTATAAAAACAGGCGTTAAAACGAGGGATTCTAACTAATAGAAAAAGAAAGAACATTTAAATATTAAATTTATCTCCTTATCTAGCTTTAAAAAAAACGTGTTGAAGAGTAAGTCCTCCTAAATAGCGCTACCCTCATAAAGCGCCAGCGAATACTCGTAAATATATATTTTCTACAGATACCAAATGAATCAGTATCTACAAAATACACTGAATGTACGATTTTGCGTTGATTGCAAGTGAAATTACTATCATTAATTCAAACCTGTGGGTAGACATCATTATTACATATAACTCTAATTGTTTTAACTACCTCAGTTTAGCGTCACACTCGATTTATTTTCAATTTCAGAAGCGAAGGAATTGACTTAGGCTATATTTTTCTAACATTATAAACAGGGTGGCCCAAAAGTCAGTTAACCGTATTATGGTGTGTTGTCGCTACACCACTACGGACAAGAATCGTAAACTGAGTTTACAGTAACATATTTTTCTTTCATAAAATCGTTATAAAAACAATATATCAAGTTAGTCTTTACAGGAGTTAACTGATTTTTGGTCCTCCCTTTATATAAATATACAAAATACATATATATGTATATGTATGCTTGACATTAGATGTATTATGTTGTTATTCAACGAGAAATATTATTTATGACTTGTAAGCTTTCATAAATTATTCGAAATTCTTTGAATTATTCTTTTGTTTATGTAGCCATTTATATTGTTTCTTTTTCTTAAATAATTTTTCAAAAATATTCTTATTTCATTTTTCTAACTCACGAAATTATTATATTATTTTGTTTATTAATGTGAAAGTATTCGATTTTTTTTCAGAAATTCTAAAAATTAAATTAAATTTTATTTCTTATTACAGCGCCAATTACTCCCTGGCAGTGAATTTACAACTAAATCTTTATAAAAAAAATCATTTATCTATATTTAATAATTAACGTATTCAGCTAAGTTAACAATTTATTCGTTCCATTTAAATGATGCTAAAACTGATCTAATTTTTAAAAATTGTTTTCTTTAAATATTTATCAACTCGATTTAATTATGTTTAAAATTAATGTTTCAATTTAATTGCGTTTAAAANTTTATTGAAAAAGATTTTGTTTTAAATTTTAAAATTTACATTTATTACGAAATTCATAACTTTATTTTATTACATTTTTTAATTTTATATTTTTAAAAAATATCAAATTTTTTTGAATGTAATAAAAATTATTATTTTTTAAAATTTAAATGTAATTAAATGTCTGATAAGTTTTTAAATATAATTAAATGCATAATTTATTCTTTAAATACAATTAAATGCCTATTACATCTTTTAAATATAATTAAATACTTATTACATTAAAAAAATTTAATTAAATGCTTATTTCATTTTTTGAATATAATTAAATATAATGTCTATTACACTCTTTAAATATAATTAAATATCTATTATATTTGTGAAAGTAATTGACAATTTTATCAAACATGTACAGTACATCAATTTCATAATTGAGTAATAATAAAAAGGAAAATTCATTAAGTAATTGAACTTTTTTTTAATGTAATTTAATTTATATTCATATCTTAAAAAATTTTAAAAGTCTGTTAAATTAAAACGAGTTTTGTATATAATTTTAAAAATGCTCAGAAAATATAATTTTAATTAATTACGTTTGACTTAATTAAGATCAATATTTTTCAGCATTTTAAACAATTTTAGTGTAAATTACAATTTTTTAAAGTAAATTTAAATGAATTTTAATAGTTTACAATACTGTATAAGAAAATTAGGTTGTTTTAAATATTTAAAAGAATTATTTCCACTTACTCCAACATCAATTATTTCTACTGTAATAGTCATTGTATTAAAGCTTATTTGTTATTCCTAAGGCAGTACCATGTGAAACTTTTAACACTTTTGTTTGCTTATTAGCGCTTACTTTACGTTGTCTGATGTAAAATGCTAGCTAATTAAACATCAAAACAAAACCTTAACGCCGTAATGATTTTGTTATAAGTAGAAAAGAATGTCAACATTAAAATGCAATGAAGTTTTTATTTCATTTTAAATTTATTTATTCACCTTTCTTTACGGATAAATATAAAATAATATATTATAAATTAAACTAAATTAATTGCATATATATATATATTATCAGAAAGAAAAAAAATAAAGCAAGAATTAAATTACATTCTTGGGCAGCCATCAAGTAGAAGACAGTACCAAGTGGCTCTTATTACCTCACATTGTTTAGACAGTAATGGGCCTATTCAACGTGACAACTTTTTTATGGAGTTTCCCTTGCCTTCACTTAAAGAATTGTTTATTAAATATTTACGTATAGCAAGTACATTAGACTTGATTTTTGATTACATACTTCATATATCAATCAACCTTATCTGTGATATTGTAATACACAGAAAAATGTCATGATTATGTAATTAAAAAGAAAGTTCTTTTATTTTGTTCTTTAATTTATTAAGTTTAAACTTAATTAAGTGGTGACAAATGTTTTAAAAAATGTTACAACAGTAAACACTTAATATTTAATTATATCTAATTTTAAATTAGCAAAAATTGACGTTAATGAAAACATACATCAATAAGTATCCATTTTTATGACGTGTACAAACATAACAAAAATTCTGCATTCTTTCAACTGCTAAAATGAATTTTATTAATTTGTTAATTACATGAAAGAAAAATTTAATTTTTTAGATATGGAATGGTTAAATGGGCCACAAGAAATTGATGGAATGGAAGTTGATATAGGTTTTATTCCACAACTTCAATTAATGTCAACTGGTCCATCTATTAAATTAAATAGTGAAAGAGCTAATGAAACATTTATTCATAGTCCATCAAATTATGAAAAATTATTTTCATCTTTAAAATGGTTGGAAGAACTAGATATGGAGGAATCATTAAGAATATTAGAACAAACCATGTATCCTTTTAAGCAGGTAATACTTTAATACAAAAATTAAACCATATAACAAACAAAAATATAAACATTCATTTTTTATTGATTTCTTTTAAATTATGTACAAGCTGATTATATTTTATTTCAATAAATCTGTTTTTGACTGGTTTATCATTTTCAAAGTTTAAAATTTGTTTAACAATTAAAAAATTCAATATGAATAGTAAATAATAAGCTTTCTTAATTGTATTCTATGTAAATAGNGAAAAGAAAGAACATTTAAATATTAAATTTATCTCCTTATCTAGCTTTAAAAAAACGTGTTGAAGAGTAAGGAGTGGATGAAAAAGAACATGTATTTTATCATAAGAAAAAATCTATATTATTATTATTTTAATTTATTAAAATATACAAAATGTTATATAGAAACAACTGGAGTTATCAGAGGGAAAAAAATAATAAGCATAATTCAGAAAAACTTATTTTACTGCATGGTCGTCAATGATTAAGTTAAGATTTATGATAATAGCATGCACCTTATCAATTTATTTATATTAACGTTTCTACATCCCATACGGAAAGTTAGGAATATCTTATAAATACTATTTATCAAGCTATCATTAATCATTTACTTTACATTTTAGAAAAAAGTTTCATCATATTTGAATAAATATAATAATATAAATCAGAATATAGGATACTCACTTGTTAGAGAACCATTCAATTATCTGATATGCCATTTGCAGAGTTGTATAAAAAGGATACTTGGCTATGATGCAGAAAGAAAAGGAAAGAAAATAAATATAAAATCGATTTTTAAACGTAAATTTCGATCAATTTATGAAAACATTTTATAGTAAACATACAATAAACAATTGAAAATAAACAGATACAAAGTAATGTAAACTTATAGAACTTTTAACAAGCTACACAAGTTAATCTATATATTTACAATATCGACTTTACCAATAATAATAGATCGATATACTGTAGGCTTGTAACCAATATTGGAAATATTACGATAGCAACACGGTTCTCATTTATATTGGTAAAGGTACGTACATTAATATCAGAAAGTTATATCATAGAAACAACAATAACAGGATTTATAACGAAATTAATTTTCTTAGTAATTATGAAAGTTATTTTTTTTTTTCTAACATTCCATTATTAGTTTTTTATATATATTATATATATATTATATATATATTATGATATTTATTATATTATATTATGATAATTACATTATAGCAATTCTTACCCGTTTTCACAGAATGCAAGAATTAGGTCCCCGTTTCCAGACTAGAGAATTTTTACGTTTAGTCAAACGAACTATTTTCAACGTTTCTGGAACGTTTACAATCGTTCTATAAACGAACCAATATTCGAACAAATTCGAACAAAACATTCCAAATAGAAAGCCACTTTCAACCACTTTCAAGCCCATATCTCCCGCACCCTTATAGCTATCGAGACGCAACCACCCCTATGCACGAACGGAGACTTGGGGCTACCACAACATACAAACACCATTCACGTGCGATGTGTAGTTTTTGCGGAAAAATGAAATATAGGGACATACATGTCCATTTATATATATAGATATAGATATAGATAAGAATTTGACTTGTTTCCTTATAACAAATTAGTATGAAGTTTTGTTGCTGCTTGTTTGAAATAAGTTGTTGGCTCTTTTCCACGAAAGACGACATTCGCACTTACAACATTATTTATTGACCTTTTGACATTATTATTTATTGATAACAGTCATTTCCTTCGTAATACTTCGCGTAACCTTGAGTTCATCAATGTCCAATTTTCTCCACGGACAATCAAAATTTCCTTGTGGACGTAACTTTTCAGAGATGATATACGTTTTATAACAGAATAATAAATGTTAACAATGAGTAAACACTTTATTAACTCCTACTTCTCTCGAGATGTATGACCATTCTCTATTTCTCATTCTCTCGATTTTTCACCACTAAAATTTAAGAGGATCAACGCCCCTCATACAGCAGCCACAGTGCCAAATTTCGTTACGTAATCTTCACCCTATTCTGAGACATTAAGCGAAATACAATCCAACACACAGTAACATCAATAAAAAGAAAAAACTTTACTTTTTTTTTTAATTTCTCGACATTTGAAGGAATCCGGGGGCGAAAAATACCAAATTGTTATGCTAACCCTTGTCATATATAGCGAGGAACGTAAAAATAGCTGGGTATAGCGAACAAGGTTAGATGAGCGAAAATGATAATTGAAGACGATTGATAATGCACTGAGTTATGACGAATAAACAACTGATCAAAAGATGATTTAAAGTCAAAAAGTCATTATAAGTTTTTAAATTTATATAGATAAATCGAATGTTGAAATTAGATCAAGGTCTTCACATTACTTCATTCGAAGTTTACGAAACCAAAAAATATTCACAAAAATCTATATTATAACTTTATGAACTCAAAGATTAAATACATCACAAACCCTTAAATTTCTATTCGCAGAATATTAGCATTACATTAAAAACTTTAAATATACTTTTATTCTAAGAATGGAAGTACTGTACAAACAATGGATGTGTTAAGTAACAATAAAAGTGTTAAAAATGAAAATGTGAAGAGAAAGCGACCTGCAAGATTTACAGGCGCAGATGCGTTTTTGCGCAAAATCAAACATATTTTTAGACGCATCTAAAATTTTTTAATTATTCTACAAACAAGGGAACCTAATTCTTGCATTCTGTGAAAACCGGTAAAATTGGCTGTAATGTAATAATCTTAATCTTCGCTTTCGTTACTTTTTGCCAGAGCAACGCCGGGTTTATCTGCTAGTAGTTTAATAAGATAGAATTAATGGCATTAATTGAAGTTTCATCAATTTCTTCTACAGTTGTACTGTTACAGAATTTTAAAAAATAGCCAATAAATATTCACTTACCACAGGGGGCAGCTGTTGAGTGATCTGGGCTCTTGGTGAGTAACACTTTTTTTATTGTAAATTACTGATTCTTTTATTTATTTGCTACCTAAGTTGGTGCGTTTTTATGCTGAATTGTGTTATTCTGCGTCATTATTTTTTTTTTGGAAATGTTCCCACGTACTCCTCCAGAAGTGTTAAAGCAAACCCAAGAAGAACGGAAAAGAACTAAACGTTATCGTTTACCGAGTGATCCGGGTGTAAAATATCTAAAGTTAGAACATTATTTTAAGAGGAAATCTCTTCCAGACTCGGATAGATAAGAATTGTTACGGCAATATTTTGAGACGACATTAAATGCAGGGTTAAAGTCCAGATGCGTGTACCGTCATTGCGACTCATCTCTGATTCCAGCAAACAAAAGAAAGGAAACAGTGGGGACGCACGTTCTAACCTAACCTAACCTATTGTAATTAATTACCATAATTATTACCAACCAAATTATTAGAATAGGTTAGGTTAGGTTAGGTTAGAACGTGCGTCCCCACATTTGCTGGAATCAGAGATGAGCCGCAATTACGGTATACGTATCTGGACTTTAACCAAATGCAGTAATGATGCAGTTGATGTCGAAGATAAGCTCGCCAATTTGGAAATGGCCAACCAGTCAACCTTGTCCTCGGTAAGGAAATTGGAACAGCAACACCAGTTACCTTTGGACCGCATTGGTGACTTACACTCCTTTGCCTACGATAGACAAATTAATGCTTCAACAGAAGCAATTTAATGTTGTTTAATCATAGTATTATCCTCGAGTTAGATTTGCGGGGTTATATTGTTAACTTATTTTCTAAGGAATTGGATGTGACTGATCTGTCGGGGCATAATATTTTTGGTGTTTCCCGTTTGAGAGGTAAAGTTCGGGAATTCTATAGCATCCAGTTGTCGTCCTGGAAATGTCGAAATTATTTATTGCAAAAATTTCGGACGAAAACTCGACAAGAGGGCAGGGAAAAATCAGTGAAATTGAGGTTGGCACCGGATCTGTCGTTTAATTCCCGTGTTCGCCGTAAAAACCTGGTTACTTTTTTAAAAGAATACCGGGAAGCTGGTCGTCGTGTTTTTTTGCGAGATAACGTATTATATATAGATGACAAGAGATTCACGTATTCTATCTCGGGCCATCGCTTAATAGAGGTGCCTGTTTTTTTTTTATTTTGAATTTTCCTCCCCGCAGGAGAGTGAGA
>NW_019385050.1:42028-210147 GCF_000671375.1 Centruroides sculpturatus
TACAATTATACAGTTTTTTTCATTCGTTTGACCTATAACATATGTAATTATAGAAAGCCTTAAAAATTCAGCCACAATCCCTGATTTTTGATTAGGTAAACAATTTATCATGTATGACATTACATTTATGTAATCAAACATCAACATGTCAACGTTATTGTCATGCAGTTTTAACATAACTTGTTTTCTGAAAGATAAAAGAATTATTTTAAAAATATGCGTTAATCTTATAATCAAAATATAAAACGAATATATGATATAGAATATTTTTTAAAAATTATAATTTTCAATAAGGAATAGTGTATATAATAATTTGTTAATTATTAAATTAATTAATTTGTTAAATAATAAAATATTTGTTAATTAAGATACTAAAATTAAAAAAAAGTTATTTTCCAATTTTTTTTATTCAATAGATCAAAGTGAGAAATTTTTTAAAATGAATTTTTAAAGCTTTAAACTGCAGTTAATTTAACTTAAAATATTATTATTTTAAAGTAGGTTAAAAGTTATTTGTACAGACTTATGTTAAACTATATAAACTTAATTTAATTAAGAATAATTCGGAAACTGAAAACTTTAATATTTTGAATAATCTAAATCACAATGTTAATCATTTTATAAATTTTAATAATAGGCTACTAATTTATTTGTAAATAATTTTTCTTATTTCTTTTTCCAACTAACACTGAAGTGGTATTGTAAGAAAGCAGGCTGTTATTATCTCCACTTTATTTAAACTGTATCTTTTTTTACCATTCATTTGCCAATACGTGTTTACATATCTCCTCTGTTTGTTAAATACATATTATTATTATAGTATTTTACAGTATTATTAAAACTTATCTAAAATTCGTGACATACTTTGATGTACTGTACTGCACATTCTTATGTTACCATTTTCCGTTTGTTGTTAAAATTACTTTAAAACTAATTTTCAATTTATTAATTTCTGTAAATTGCATTATTAAGTTATTTCATCTATTTAGGTAGGCTACATTTTTAGGTATTGTGAGTTAAAAAAAATAAAACAAAGACGCGGTTTCAACAAGATAAAAAATTATTTTTATTGTTTTCTATAAGCATTAAAAAGTATAAAATATTAAAGAAGATTGATGATAAATTACAATTAAAAAAAATGTAACAAAACAGAATAAAAACAGCAAAAATCTATTTTGGAAAAAGAAAAACTCAAATCGATTTTGTTTAAATTCGTTTAACGAAAATAAAAATAAACGAACAAAGACAATTGAGACAAATGGACCAAAGATTTATCCTCGGCATCCAGGAAACTCCCAAGAACATGTTTTGTGCTCTTTAAGAATGCGATAATCGGATGGTACAGAATGGCACAATTTCATTGGTCAGTCACAGTCGACAGGGATTGATGTTTTTCAACAGAAAATAATCGCTGACCTGCACGAGAGGATAATCCAAGATACCCAAATTTTTTCTACTGTTAACTCTAACATAGCATTCACAGTCGAATATAAAATGGTAATCGGCCAATCAATCAAATTTCGCAAAAAATGGACCAAATGTTTACACTGGACACCTCGGAAACCCTAAAAACATATTTTGTGCTCGCTGGTAACTTTGAATTAATCAATTTTCTTATTCGAATGTCACTATTCCACTGATCAGACAAAAGGGGGATCTTTGCGCTGATGGGTCGTTGAATTTAATTCGATATAAATGTTCAGTATTTCTATATATATATATATATATATATATATACTGTATAGTTCAATTATGTTACGTTACTGCATTTATAATTATTTATTATCAATCTTGTTCAAATCACTAATTTATCATCACGTCTAATATTAATTATTCAGTAGAAACGAGTCGATGCTTCTATAGGGACAATAGCATCAGTATAAACCTGACTGGCATAAAGATAACTTTATATGCAATCTAGACATTGCCACATCATATAGGAAATCGTGAATGCAAAATGAACTTACTGGAGTGCGTGGCTTCTTCCTTATTAATCACGCTTGCCTTAACCTTGTTTGTGATAGAACGACTGTTGATTATTCACATTAATAACAGCTTATTCGACTATTCAATTGATAGTAAATAATGTAAATTAAAGTTAACCAATACGCAGTTAAATTTTGATTTAATTTCTGTTATTGACATTAAAATTTAGCAAGTTAACGATTAAATGTTTTCTGGGGGAAAAAATAATAATAATTTCGATTTTAATTAAAAATTCATTAGTAAAATACACGTGTCTTTTTTCTTTATAAAATGTGTTTATTTCTGTTATTGACATTAAAAAATTATCATGTAATAGACATTTATTTTTTTATGTTTTTAAATAAAATTTAACGCGTAATAGACATATTTATAACGCATAGTTTCAGTCATTAACATTAAAAAATCCAATATCAATATTAAAAAATTGAACTTAAATAAAATTCAGTTATTAATATTAAAACTTAATCCAGAAATGGAGAAAAAATTAATATTTTCTTAACAAGTTACACATTTACATTTTTCAATGCTAAATTCATAAGCAAATAATATAATTTATATAATTTACTCTTATAATATTAAAATTTTATTGATTCCATATACTTTATTAATAAAAAACAATTTCTGATATTAACACTAATCATTTTTAAATAATTACGACTATTTAAATACAAATTTACTTGTATAATTGCCATTAAAATTTAATATAAAATAGAAAGACATATTTATCAAAAATAATAGCTTCTATGCTGATTTTTTCATGTTACTTTCAATGCTACTTTCCTGATTTTCAATTCCACTTACTGATATTAAAATTCATGAGAAAGTAATGCATTATTAAAGAAAATATATTATTTTTATATAATATATTATGTAATATATATATATATTATTTTTATTATTTATATTAAAATTCTGTTGGAAATAAAATTATATTTTTTTATAATATAGATAATAAGAAAGGATTTTGACATGCAAATATATAAGAAACTGCAGGATTTAAATATAAATTAATTTCAATAATATTCATTAAAATTTCGAAAGTGATAACTAAATATTAATGAAAATAACACTTTTTATCTATGAATGTGTTGCAGGAAAGACACTCGATTTTATAAATGTGTATTTGTCTGTTATTGACATTAAAATCAGGTTGATAACTGAAACATTTTTTAATTTTTTTTTTATTATAAAATATCAACTTCGGATACTGATATGAAATTTTTACAAGAAATTAACATATATTTTTTTAAAGTAAATAAATCATTTTCAGATAGTGACAATACATTTTCTGAATAATGAACAGATTTTTCAAAAAAAAAAATCTCACTGATCATTGTCGCAAGTGTTTAAATATTCATTTAATGAGTTCGAGTCAAGCTGTTTCGTTAATATATAATGTTAATTAAACATTTTACAATGCACATTAGACTAAAAAAATAATAATAATTCTTAAAATTAAAAATAATTAATGGCAAGAGTAGATTAATTAAATCCTTTATGAATTTTAACACTGTAGAAAGAAATGTGTAATAAATTTTCTATCCTATCCACTTCATTATAATTAAAATAAAATTAACAATAAGAATTTTTTTTAAGTTGAAGAGATTTAAAGAGATAAAATAAATCCTAATTTAATCCTTTCATCTTTAACTAGAAACAACATTTTCTTACATCTTTACATGTATATATATAATTAAATTTCCAAATTAAGAAGATGAGGATTAATTTAAATTTTTTTACGACTCTAAAACGATTCGTATTTTTAAAATTTTATAAAAATCATTAAATATATAAACTCTTGATTAAAATTAATAAATTATTTAATAATTTTTTTCATTCTATAAAGCCATTTTTACATACTATTTTATATCAATTCTATAGTAGTATTAGTGTAAAAATTAATAAAATTACACATTATTTCTATAATTTATACATATAATTTATTACTTTCGATACGTAGAACACTTCTTTAGATATTTAGAAAGGAGCAAGAAGAAACAAACATATTTATAATATAAAATTCAAACACGAAAAGAACACATTGCAGCAATGAATCTATGTTACACATGGATTTTTCTGTTGAATTCTCACAGGATCTTTTCCATGTATAAACTAGAAAACGGGATCTGTTTCACTTTATAAACGATTTTTGAATTGGATAAATGATGATCCCTTGTAAAGTAATTCCAATAGCGAAGACTCTAAATTGAAAAATTGGATGTTTTTTTTAGTTATTACAAAATTTTCAAAACAGAAAAAAAAATTATATATTTTTTGTTATTTTAATACTGTTATGCAAAAAACTGAATTTATTGTTAATTTAAATAATAGCTAGGGGCACCCCTAGTGGCCATTCTAGGCATACCATTACAGATATACTGACACGCAATCAATGGCTTATATTATTAGATGTAAAAAATAATTCAGTTTGATATAAAACTTTAAATCTACTGAATTTATGCAAAATTTACCAAAAATTTACAAACANTCATTTAAGACAATTAAGAAATTGTAAGTAGATTCCACTTTCTCATTATTTTAAAATTGAAATAATTGATAAAATATGACTTATTTATATTTAATTAATGCGCAAAATACACATTTCAACATATTTATGTGAAAATTTAGTTAAAATATACATGAATTCATTCGTCATAAATTGTAAAACACATCGTTTTCGCACAATAAAATAAAATAAAAACAATTAGGTAAGTGCAAAAGATGTATAAAATACATTTTAACCTTTGAAAATGCACTTTTTTATAGTTAAGATGCAAACTTTAAAATATTTCTACTCTGTTTTGGTGCAATAAATATAAAGTGTTTCATTGTATATGACGTATGAAATAGTGTATTCTCATCGATTGTCGTAATGAACAAAACATATCAGAATACTTGGCATATATTTCGCTAAGTTAAACATGAAACCAGATATTTTATTATTTTACAGAATTCATTTGGTTAATAATATTTAAAGTTAGTTTCAATTATCTAGAATAGCTCCTTGAAACAAATAGAACTTGAATGAAATACATTAAAAACTTTGAAACTCAATGTTTCATTTATAGTGGAGAAGCAGATAGACAAACCGGAAGAAAGTACTGTACAGTCCAGACTAAGGATATATATACATATAATATAGAAAATAAACTATACCTTTTAAAATTAATGTTCCTTAACATATAATTTTACATCTTCTTTCCAGTAAACATCATCTGTATTTCTAAAAAGCTAGAAAATACTTGTCTTGTAAACACTTAAAACATCCCACTACCATAACGAAAATATATTGTTGAGAAAGTGCAATTTTCAGTTCTTGTTCCTCTTGGTTAAAAAGCAAATTGTTTAAGATTTATTATATATTTTTCCCCTCCTACAAATTTTTCTTCTCGTGTGATAAATTCGTGAATGAAACAAGTTACGTATATTTATATATGCACGTTCAAATTCACACACACACATACACATCACATATATATATATATATATATATTATCAGAAAGAAAAAAAATAAAGCAAGAATTAAATTACATTCTTGGGCAGCCATCAAGTAGAAGACAGTACCAAGTGGCTCTTATTACCTCACATTGTTTAGACAGTAATGGGCCTATTCAACGTGACAACTTTTTTATGGAGTTTCCCTTGCCTTCACTTAAAGAATTGTTTATTAAATATTTACGTATAGCAAGTACATTAGACTTGATTTTTGATTACATACTTCATATATCAATCAACCTTATCTGTGATATTGTAATACACAGAAAAATGTCATGATTATGTAATTAAAAAGAAAGTTCTTTTATTTTGTTCTTTAATTTATTAAGTTTAAACTTAATTAAGTGGTGACAAATGTTTTAAAAAATGTTACAACAGTAAACACTTAATATTTAATTATATCTAATTTTAAATTAGCAAAAATTGACGTTAATGAAAACATACATCAATAAGTATCCATTTTTATGACGTGTACAAACATAACAAAAATTCTGCATTCTTTCAACTGCTAAAATGAATTTTATTAATTTGTTAATTACATGAAAGAAAAATTTAATTTTTTAATAAACTTTTATTTATTTTCATTTAAAACAATTAAGAAATTGTAAGTAGATTCCACTTTCTCATTATTTTAAAATTGAAATAATTGATAAAATATGACTTATTTATATTTAATTAATGCGCAAAATACACATTTCAACATATTTATGTGAAAATTTAGTTAAAACATACATGAATTCATTCGTCATAAATTGTAAAACACATCGTTTTCGCACAATAAAATAAAATAAAAACAATTAGGTAAGTGCAAAAGATGTATAAAATACATTTTAACCTTTGAAAATGCACTTTTTTATAGTTAAGATGCAAACTTTAAAATATTTCTACTCTGTTTTGGTGCAATAAATATAAAGTGTTTCATTGTATATGACGTATGAAATAGTGTATTCTCATCGATTGTCGTAATGAACAAAACATATCAGAATACTTGGCATATATTTCGCTAAGTTAAACATGAAACCAGATATTTTATTATTTTACAGAATTCATTTGGTTAATAATATTTAAAGTTAGTTTCAATTATCTAGAATAGCTCCTTGAAACAAATAGAACTTGAATGAAATACATTAAAAACTTTGAAACTCAATGTTTCATTTATAGTGGAGAAGCAGATAGACAAACCGGAAGAAAGTACTGTACAGTCCAGACTAAGGATATATATACATATAATATAGAAAATAAACTATACCTTTTAAAATTAATGTTCCTTAACATATAATTTTACATCTTCTTTCCAGTAAACATCATCTGTATTTCTAAAAAGCTAGAAAATACTTGTCTTGTAAACACTTAAAACATCCCACTACCATAACGAAAATATATTGTTGAGAAAGTGCAATTTTCAGTTCTTGTTCCTCTTGGTTAAAAAGCAAATTGTTTAAGATTTATTATATATTTTTCCCCTCCTACAAATTTTTCTTCTCGTGTGATAAATTCGTGAATGAAACAAGTTACGTATATTTATATATGCACGTTCAAATTCACACACACACATACACATCACATATATATATATATATATACTGTATAGTTCAATTATGTTACGTTACTGCATTTATAATTATTTATTATCAATCTTGTTCAAATCACTAATTTATCATCACGTCTAATATTAATTATTCAGTAGAAACGAGTCGATGCTTCTATAGGGACAATAGCATCAGTATAAACCTGACTGGCATAAAGATAACTTTATATGCAATCTAGACATTGCCACATCATATAGGAAATCGTGAATGCAAAATGAACTTATTGGAGTGCGTGGCTTCTTCCTTNATTATAATATAATATTTTTAAATATCCACATTTAAATACATTTTAAAATTATATTCTTAAATGTATTCACTTTTTAATTTTTTAAACTTTAAATATCATTCTATAATAATAATAATAATAATAATAATAATACACATAATTTTTATATAAAAAATATTTAAATACTTAATTTCGAAAACAATTTTATTAAAATTAACCTTTTTATTTTCAAATGTATTGCAGGAAAGTAATATAAATTTTATAAAGAGATGTTTATGTTATAAAATTATTAAATTCTAAATAACTTTTTCAAGCCAAAAATATACAAAATTAAATAAATAAATAATAATAATAAACATTTGCAGGTATTGCTGGAAAGTATAATTTTATACTTCTCCTTCATACATCACTTATGTTTTCATATTTTTTAATAAGGTAATTCGTAAAAAATTTTATTTTTTAAAATTAATTTTAAAGATAAAAAAACACAAAATTGGAGGGAATAAAAATTATTATTATTTTCTAAATAATAATAAGCCGAAAAGAACAAAATTTCAATCAAAGTATAGTTATTTCCCATGTGATTTGTATGAAACCTATCAGTACAAAATTATTTTCAACACGAAATATAACAAACTTTCATTCAAAAAAATGATTATTTCCCATATGAAATACACTAACAACATAAAAAATAAATAAAAATAAGTTATATATGTAATAATTCTTTACACGAACGAAACAAACTTTTAATCAAAAATTATCCTTTCTCAGATGAGATGTATCAACATCAAAACAAAATAATTCTCTGCACGAGTAGAGAAAAAAACTTAGTTATATATATATATATTTTTTATGTAGTAACGTATCAATTATTTTAAAATAAAATAATAATTCTATACACGAATTATACAAAATTAAAATTGTAATAAATAAATATATAAATAAATTTCATTACTCAAAAATGAATTAATTTAAAATAATGTAAATTAATTAAAGTTTACAATAAATTTTCGCAAATTATTGAAGTAAGAAATGTACAATTTCGTGAAAAATTAAAGCAAATAAGTGCAGGAATCGATGGAAACCAATGAGAAATCGGTACACGTAAGTGCAGAAATTAGTACGATTTCATGAAAACTAATGAAATTTAATACAAAAAAGTGGATTTATATTATTATTAAATCTTCACAATGTTGTGATGCAAATTTTTAAATCGCACTTTAAATCGTGACTTCCGCTCCGTACTGGAAGTTCATATATAGTTAAGCGGCCTCCTATGCTTTCTATATCGGGCCTCGATTTTCATTTCGAGATTAACAAAGGACGGACGGACAGACAAACGTGAGTGGGAATTTATAGGTCTGCAGTTTGAAAATTACATCCCAATTATAGCAAATTATTATACAAATAAAAGAAATTGTGCAATAAAAAATTAGTAATCTTTAGAGAAAATTAGTGAAGAAGTCAGCACAACTTCGTGGAAAATTAAGAAAAATTTTAATGTGCAATTTAGTGAAAAAAAAATTTGTACAGAACTTAGTGATTTTTTTAAAAAAATATTCAATTTTTGGCACTAATTTATTGGCACTTCCGAAAATTTCTTGAATAACTTTTTAAATTATTAAAACAAATTTACTTAAAAAATAATTTGTTTTAGATGAATCAGAATACGGTATTTTATTATTTAATTTTTCTAAAAATAAATCTATCGTAACATAATCAAAATATAAACAAATAAATAAATTACTTTTTCAAATAGAAGCAACTAGATCGTGTCAAAATATTTTTCTTAGTAAAATTTCTTTTTAAAAATTAGTAACTTTATAAAATTTTTGTTTAAAAAGGCGTACATTAGATGTAGCAACTGTACTTATTTTTTAAAAAATACATTTTTTTTATAGAAATCTTACTTTTAATAATAAAAACGTGAATACTATATTTAAAAATATACATATAAAATTTAAAAAAAATTCATCTTTCTTAATAAAATATAGTAATTTAATTAAAAAGTATAAGTAATTCCTGCAAAGGAAGTATATTTCCGAATGGATCAAGCAATAAAAATTCAATTAATTTAAATTTTGTATATATACTTGACATATTTTAAAAACTCAACTCTAAAGCTTAATAACCCCTGTTTCTTTAGTAAAAAATTTTGAAATTTTACAGGAAATTTTGGATTTTGGGAATAAATATTTCTAGAAATTTTCAGGAAAATCGGACTGTTGGTTATGGCGCCCATTAATATCTTCCGAACCAATCTGAAGACTTATAAACGTAAATGGTAGCAATTATTAGAGATGAAAACAAATAAAATATGCTGAGAAAGTCCAGCAATAATGTTGCCAACTTGTTTTTTTACTGGAGTAATTATTTCGGTTAGAAACCATTTAATTTTGACATTTTACATTTTACAGCTTGTAAAATGTCTTAAGATATGTAAACCTTTTAAAATTTATATAGAAAATAATTAAAGAAAATAATTTTTTAGAAACAAATAATGGTTAAATCTAAAAAAGTAATTGTTTTTAGGTCTGTTTTTATCCAAAAAAACCATTCCTTACATTCGTTTAGTGGAACAAAAGCAGCATTCTATCAAAACTGATTACTTTTATGATACAAGGTAGTGTAAGCAATTTCAAAGACATTCTCCTCAGCGAATTTTTTAGAAAGCAGTGATTTATCAAGTTCAATTAAAGAGAAAAACTTTCTCATCGAAAGCTATCTGCTTAAGCAGCATTTCTTTGTAAATGCCTTTAACCATTCATTACTATCAATAACAAGTGGGTTATTGTTCTGCTTCTTCATAAAAGATTTACTGTCACCAATGGAATTGAATAAATCAATGAGTTTAGGCTCTTAGAAAGACATTTTCATGCAGAACGATTGACGAATCATTGCTAATGATGCGTGTATCAATCCTATGTTTCTCTTCATGGACTTATATTCTCGTCTGAGGATCATTTCCTCTGCTGCCATCCATCTCCGGCATTCCTTTCCGCTTCCGAAACTTCCGGGTTTTCCGGAAGTTGGATCCTAGCCAAATATTCTTATCCACATTACGTCATCGGATGCCTACCATCTACCACCTGACAATATAAAAAAATAATAATAACAATAATAATAAAGCGATTAGAGTGTTGTAACCTCATTCTCTTCTTTAGATTCTCTAAATTTCGAAGTTAGAAACTTCATAAAAAATTAATTAAAATCTATCTTAGTAAAGAGTTTCTAGAAAGATTTACGACTTCATAAACGATAGAATTTCTATAAGAAAACGGGGAAAATTTCTTAAAAATTAAAAAAATGACACTTCATCAAGCTGGAAAAGTTGAAAGCAAAATAAAGAAAATCGTACTTTACTAAGCGAGAAAATTTACCGCCTGCTGTTCTTGAAATCTGAACCTAATAATTTGGCAGATACACATAAGGCATACAGAGATGTTACAGGGGTGGAAAAGTAGAAAGTGTGCTAGAGACATTAATGGTTGAACTATCAAATTTTGTGCAGCTAGAAAGTGTGAGTTACTGTTATGTCCGAGTGTTCGTATGGCAAATTGTAGTTCTTTAATCTCTCAATTCTGTTGATATATCTTGACTGAAATTATCTACTTCAAAAAAAATATACTTTCCTTCCATACTATCAGCAAGCCGAATTTAGAAAATTTATCCAAGATATAGGTCTATCAAATAAAAGAATTCAGCGAAGGAATGGATAAATTTTCTATTAAATCAATTTATTTTTCTTTATTACTTCATGAAAAAAGTAAAAATTGAAATTTCAAAATTGAAATTTATGTATTTACGTATCTATTTTAAAATCAAATTATTTATATATTTTTTAGATTTATATATTATATTATATTTTCTAAATTTCATTAATAATATTACTTTGATAGAATGTAGAAAGACGTAGCAGACCCGTATCGATAAAAAAGATTAGCTTTACTTTAAGAGAAGAAGAAGGAAAAAGAATCAAACAAGAAAAGAAAATGTTTTCAGCAATACAATTTCTATAGGTGTATTAAATTTACAGTAGAAGGCTTTAAAATAAATTTTATTAAATTTTTTAGTTGCAGATAAACGTAACAACACCTTATACAGTCCACCAGTTAAAAACAGTAGAAAAGTGGTGTAAAATGTTGTAGTTTAATGGTGTTCACGCTGTGAAAATCTTGCAATCACGAACAATCTCCTTTAGAAAGATGTAGCTCCCTTTGCCATATAGTGCTGATGTCCGAAAAATTTATACGAAAGATTTCGTGGCAGGTGAATCGGAAGAGGTGAACCTATTCTGTGGTCTCACCATCCACCAACATAACCCTATAGATATTTTTTTATATATTTTTTTATTTTTTGCTTTGTGTCTCCATCGAAAACATCGATTATGGCATCAAACTGTCTCCGATTTATCTGAGTTGAAAGAAAGATCGTCTTTGGAATGTTGACCAATACTTCTGATAAGTGAATATAGAGAGAAACACTATGAAATGTTCACGTTTCTACATTCAAAAAGGTGTTCATGTGGAAGAATAAAGCTACTACAACATATAAATTTCACATTTTTAAAGAAATATTCTATATAATATTAGTATATTTTACAATAAAAATTTTTTAATATACTTTCTTATATAAAACATAGAGTTTTCAATTAAAAAAACTAATTTTTTTTAAATTATTAAGTAGAAAAATGCTTTAAGCTACAGAATATAAAGAGTATTTAATCATAAATTTAAAAATATATATATTATTTATTGTACGATGAAATATTATTCGTGATTTTAAAAAAATATATAAAGTTAATTTATTAATGTACACATTTTGAAAATAATACTCAGTCGTTAAAATATGATAAATAATTTATTAACATATAAAAATATTTATTGTATTTACTTAAAAATTTAAATTTTGATGAATTTTTATTCCAGTGAATAAAAATAATTTCTAAAAATATAAATTAATAATTAAAAATTTAAATGAAATCGATTAAAATTTAATTCATTAATTTCATTAAAATTTATAAGAATTTAAGTGAAAAAATGAACGAAAATAATCAAAAACTGATTTTTAAGTTTTAATTATAATTAAAAAGAGTATATTTATTGAAAAAGTCAAATGAATTTTTCAAATTTTTAACGGATATTATTGAAATTTACACAATTAATTTTTGACTAATTGCATTTTACCTATATATATTTTTTTTCTTTTGTGTGTGTTTTTCCTAAAATGCAATTAAAATTGATTACAATTTAATTCATAGATTTTACTTAAAATTCATAAAGACAAGAAAATTTAAACGAAATTGATAAAATAAATTTGTAAATTTTATTGTGTTTCTATGTAATTTAAAAATAAATATTGATTGAAAATTTTAACTTTTATAAAATTCTATTAAAATTTTTTATAATCAAATTGAAATAGATTATAAATTTAATTTATAAATATTATTAAATTTTCATGTAAATTTACAAGAATTTACATGAAACTGACCAAAAAAATTTGCAAATTTCAACGTAATCGTTACAAAATTCAAATGAAATTGATTGCAAATGTTAAAATTTCACAAAATTATGCGAATGTACACAATTATTTTCCAATCAATTTTATTTTAAATTTTTACTGATTTTTCGCTATTCCAATCCAAATTACGCTTTATTTGTAATACGGCAATTGCCTGTTACAATGGGAGAACCATAAACTTAAATAATATAACATATTACATAGTATTATTACAATAATATTTTCCTTCTAATTATTTACAAAAGTTTTAACATAGTTGTATAAATTAACTATTAATCGAGTTGTTGCTCTATGGAAAATATAGTACATTTCTTCCACCGATCTGCACTCACTTAAACTTAACAAATCAAATTTCCTTTTTAACTCATAGCTCTTTTCACATTGGCAAAACAAGTGATACTTTGAAAATTCCATATTACATCTAGGACATAAATTATCAGCATACGAGTAGAATTTATTATTTAACATTAATATTTCTGAATTTAGACGTATTTGAATAAAAAACCGTTTTATAACAAAAGGTAGATTCGATAGAATATATTTATTAATATTTGGATAGTTCAATAGTGAACCATACCAGTTTGGTTTTAAACGTGAACGGTTGTCTTCTATGTCACGTGATAATAGAATATCCAAAATGCTATGCGTTAGCTGACTGATTTTTCCTAAATTGCAATTCAGATTTTTAATTTTATTCATAAATTTCAGTAAAATTTATTTTTAAAAATA
This sequence comes from Centruroides sculpturatus, assembly GCF_000671375.1. Taxonomy (NCBI): domain Eukaryota; kingdom Metazoa; phylum Arthropoda; class Arachnida; order Scorpiones; family Buthidae; genus Centruroides; species Centruroides sculpturatus. The sequence goes on from NW_019385050.1 coordinate 55,574, forward strand.
CAATAAAAAAACTAAACAAAACTTGAAAATTTTATTGAAATTTGATTTTTTTAAAGTTTTATTAAAACAGATTAAAAATGTAATTATTTATAAATCTTTTATTAAATTCGTTTAAAATTTAATTGCTATAGGTTCATATTTAATTCATAAATTTCATTAAAATTTACAAGAATAAATGAAATTATTCGAAAAATTAATTTGTAAGTTTCAATATTTTCATTGAAAAATTCAAGTGAAACTGATTAAAAATTTTAATTCACAAATTTCGTAAAAATTTATTTTAAAAATTATAAAAAAAAAAGATGTCAAACAGAACTGATTAAAACATTCATTTGTAAATTTTTAATTCCCCAATATTTAGTTTAAAAAATAAAAAAATAAATTTTTAAATTTTTAAAATAATTTAAAGAAAAAACAAAATTTTATTAAATTAAAATATAAAAATTTTAACTTAATAATATTAATCATCTTATGATAATTAAATTAAAGTATAATTTTAATTTACTTACAAATTATAAAATGTTTTCCAATTTAATTGCAAAAAGATTAATTATAATTATTTTAAATTACTAAAATTAAAATTTTGTATAATATAAACAAATTTTTTTTTTAATAAACTGTTCTGAAAAATGTGTATATATTAATTTTTAATTGTGTAATTATTTTATAAATTAGCAAATTAATTTTTAAAATTATTTAACCTGTGGAATATAATACATATTTAACTACATTTAAATATATTAAATTTATAATCAATTTTATTTGAATTTTTTAACGATTACGTTGAAATTTAATAATTATTTTTCGAACAATTTCATATAAATTCTTGTAAATTTTAATTAAATTTATAATTTATTTTAATTTATTTGTATAATATTTTTAATGGATTTTTATAAATGTTAAAATTTTCAATCAATTTTATTTTTAAATTAAAAAAAACACATTAAAATTTAAAAATTTATTTTGTCAATTTCGTTTAAATTTTTTTGTGTTTTCTTTACGAATTTTAAGTGAAATTTATGAATTAAATTACAATCAATTTTAATTACGTTTTAAGAAAAACACAATAAAAATGTAAAATACAATTAGTCAAAGAAAAAATAGCAATTGTGTAAATTTCAAACATTCATATAAATTTTGAAATCGATTTTTGCATTTTTAATTTAATATTTTAAACGAGTGTAATTAAATTTTCTTTAATTCTTCACTTGAATTCTTGTCGATATTAGCGACATTTATGAATTAAATTTTATTTCGTATGTATATCAATTGTATTATTTTTATAATAATATTAAATTTAAAAAATTCTATCTCGAAACAATTTTCAAGTATATATTTTAGAAAAAAAAAAAGGAAATCAAAATTTCAAGATTTACCAGCTTACAACAGTAGAGGGGAGGGAAGTTGAAAAATAAAAAAAAATAAAAAATATAAGGAAAAATCTCATAGAAGTTGCTCACGCATCAGATCAAGATGCTCACGTCACGTCTGTTTGGATTTCGCTGAGTTCGATGCTGGCTTGTGGATCGTAAAGACGTTTTACTACCTTCCAGGCTTAGCTAGATGCGTTGATGCAGCTGTATTCTGGAACAAATTGCTTTTCCTTCTCGCTCAAATACAATTATGAAGTTACAAGGTGTTGGATATATACGAACTGTTGCGTGATATTTGTAACATAATAGTTATCAAAGTTTCAAAACTATATTAAATTATGGAAGCTAGTGCATTAATTAATTATCGTTAATTGAACATCATTCTTGGATAAATATTTAAAATGTATATTTGTTTATATTTTGAATTTTGATATATAGTAACGTGTTTAAAAAGCAGAAGAGGACAAGAAGGAAAAAAAAAATTGTATATAATATTCTCTAGAGGCGTAACATTTAAACCTATAAAAGTGGTATACTGTATCAAGAATCGAGCTATTGTGCTTGTTATCTCTTTTTCACGCCCACGAGGTACAGTAACAAGTAGATAGCACCTTCACTACTATACATTTATCACATATAAGAGCTTCTATCGTTCAACTACCAATTGCTTTTCTATATTTACCACTTTTCTACAATTGCTAGCTATTGCTGCCATTAAATTAAGTCGATTATTATCGTTATTATCTAATTTTTCTTCATTATTGTGAAGTTTTTATGATGGTTTTTTCAGGTTTTATAAATATATATATATATATATATATATATGTAAAATAGTTGCAGATTTATCTTCACATATTTTTAACACATTTTTCTTCTTAAATCTTTTATTCTAGTGTCATCTTGGGAAGAAGAAGAATAAAAAAGAAGGAAACGAGAAGCAGAGAATAGATATCGTTATCGGGTTGGTTTAGAAAGTAACGCGAATTAAGGCATTAAGGGGGCTAAAGTAAATCTTGGGTGACAATTCTACTCTTGGATAAGGTGAAGATGATAAGGTTAAGTAAGAACGTGCTGCAAATTCCGAAAAAGGTTGGAAACACAATCGATCCAAAAGAATTAAGAGCAAGAGTTGTGGTTACTTCGATCGATTCCGTCATTCGGTGCCGCCTTACCATTTCCTGTTGGACACATTCCCGAAATTTGTCTCTGTCCAGCATAGTGTCTAGCTAGACTAATTACATCCTTAATTCCTTTCCGACAGATCCATTACAACAGTCGACACTTTTTGGTCTGTGAAATAGCAAAGTTTGTATACAACTACTTTCATTCTATCTATATTTTTTAAGGTACAATTCTTCAATGTATAACCTAATTATAGAAGAGAACATTGAATTATTTTATTATTTCTTCTCAATAATTATGAAATTACATAATTTTTCGATCTAACGTTTAAATAGTTTTACTAAACTAGTATTTCTAGTCACGTATGGTGTCGAATTCAGAATTATACACCTGCTCTATTCCGAGATACTTTTTATGTGGGTTTTTTGGAAAATTATGAGTAATTTTTATGATTTTAAAGATTATTAAGAGTTGTAGATAGGTTTCGGTTCTGACAATCTAGAAATTGAACATCATTTCTTCTTTTCCACGCGATTTCTTTCAATGTTAAACTCTTATTAAAGAACCTACTCATGAAACTCCTTTCAATGCAACATTCTCATTAAAGAACCCAATAAAGCTTTCAAAATTAAACAATTTTGCTTACAACATATAAAATTACATAATATAAACTATATAACTTGTTTGTGTATCGTTTGTTTACGGAGAAAAGTAGGAATTAGTTTGATTTTGGGTACGTTTGAAGATAAGAGTTACTTTTGTAAAACATTCTGATTCTTCTCTATATTGAAAGTTATATATGCATCATTTTCTTTGTTTTGACATTTATAATTTATACATAACATCACTTATTAAATGGGGCGTAGAAGAAATCTACAAAAGGATGAAAAAAAAGATAATTTGTAGCTCGTTCCAAATCCCATTCTTGCCCTCTAGTGCAGAACATGTCTATGATGAAAACGAAGCGAGTTTATGAGATATAAATGCGTTTGTCGATAAGAATAAATGCAGCATCTTCCACCCCCTACGGAGCAAGCAGTACATCACTTCCCTAATTACATAATTGGAACAATGTAACAAGATAAATGCGACTCTGTTTAATAAGCCACGTCGTGCCAATTTAATTAATAGCTTTACTACTGGATATTTTGTCTAATTATATGAAAATTTTGAATAACTTCCAGAATTGTGTGTATTTAAAGACCATCTTTCAATACTTTACAACTTAAAAAGATCACGTATCTCACTCTTTTAAAATGCAGAAAGATCACGAACCTCTTATGATCTTGGGTGTAAAATAAGATTCATTAAACGAGCTTAAACTTAAGGCATTAAAGCAAAAATATAAAATTCTACAGGTGTATAACGTTACTTTTTGTTGATGATGCTAAGTTTTATGTAACTTTATTATTATTTTTTTAAACAAAACTACTAAAAAAATAAAAATTGTTGCGTATTTCACTTGCTGATTAAATTCACGTATTGCTTAGTGATCATTTAACTTATTTTTATTTGAATATCTTAAGATCATCTTAATGGTAGAAATGTGCCTGAAGACACCTTAAAGGTACTTCATAACAATTCGATACAGGAAAACATACGATAAATAATTCATCTTACATCGCTTATTTAAATATATCCATAACAATTGCAGTTACCAGTTCGTTCAGAAAACTCAAAACAGCATAATTAATTCATCTTGCAACTCATTGTCCACCGAAACCCCTAAAATAAATTATTGATTTACGTGAATTAATAAGAAAATTTCGGTTTCAACTTGGTGCAGAAGTTATCCAAACTTTCTCTCGTGACGAATTGTTGTAGATAATCATTCCCTTTCTGTATTATTCCTTCACGAAACACAATGCAACACAACCGCGATTACACGAATTGCATATGACCTTGAAGAACTAGATCCATTGATCGATATGCATTACGTTTCCTAGAAAAGAACAAAAAAGGAAAAAAGAAAAAGGATTATTTAAAAAAATCTATCTCGTATTTAATTTTAGATTCTTTTTATTCCATTTATAAAAAATCTTTTTTTAAAAAATAAGTAGCAATTGCTTAAAAATTCAATTGGAAAAGTCAGTTTTCCAATTGAATTTCCAAGAGATAAATATTTGCATTTTTCATTGAATAAAAATATTTTTTATACGTATTTAACATATTTATAGCTCTTTAAAAATGTTTTAACTGATTTTTTTATTAATAGAAAATTAATTTTATATTTTGTTTTATTTCTTCTTAAAGAAACAATCGATTATTTAATGACTAATCCCTCAAGTAAATACTGATTTTTACATGTTCATACATTAAATACATGAACATGAACATGTTTAGCCTTCTAGACACGTCCGTTTAGCCATTTTCCACATTAGAAATATCAGAAACACGTAAAAAATATCATGCAAAATTTTTTTATTATTACTTTTTCTGTTCACGACCCTTATGCAGAAATAGTAGAGAAAGAGAGATATGGAGAATACTAAAATAAAAAAAAAAACAAGGGCCAAGAGGTTCGAGAATTTTTGGAGATTACAGGTCATGTGTTATTCTGGACACGTAACACGGACGGTAGATCACGATCGTGTGGTAAAATGATCCGAAAAGGTGAGGGGTTGATGTCACACAAGAATACCATTTTATGTAAGGGTAATTTCGTTGTTGGATCTTTTCGATTTTGTTTCTACAGCCTCATACTCCGGAATAATCTAAGTAAAGTCGCTGTTTGGTCACAGAAGAGAAGGACACGATTTCTACCATCTGCTTTTACCTATTTTTTGGCTCGTGCTTTCTATAAAATTACCTTTATTTTTATGTAAGCCTATCGAATTTTTATACAGGATTATTTTCAAAGTTTATCGCTCTTTATTGTTTCCGTGTAAACATTTTACTGTACGTAAAACATTCGTGAAAAATTTTAATTCAAATAACAATTTGTTCTCGTTACTTAGCCACAATGAAAAGTTTGCGAAACTTTAACTTTTCAACAAGATAAAAGTTTTGCTAGAGATATTTCACCTTTATCGACTAGATATATTTAGCCCAAATTACACATTCTGAATGCATAAGTCCTTCTGAATATGCAGTCTGAATGGTTAAGTTACGCATTTAGAATAATTATTCCATCTAAGTGTTGTGTTACAGAAGAAAATCATGCAGTAACATATTTATTTTTCAGTTATGCTCCTCGTTTAAACATAATTATAAATTTAAAAATCATTATTTCACAATGTAAAGCATTTAAACTCATCGCTTATTTGAAAATCTGAGATAGTTGTGTAGTACAAACGATCGATTTCTTTACTACAATAAATGTCTCTGTCACCTACAAGAATATGAAGTACACACTGATTATAATCAGTTTCATGACCTTCTAACTGCTTCTGGCATCCACTAAAACATAGTGTACAAGCAGATTTTCTGTAATTACGTTCATTATTATCTCTAGAATTCATTAAGGTATACAAGTGATGGCTACCTTTAACCACTTTCATCACAATATGATAGTCTTTAGCTTTTAATAACGTATATGTGATGGATGTGGGATTTTGTATCATTAAATTATATTAAGTAAAGGAATGTTTTAACCACTTTAAAAAATATTTTTGGCATCTATTGTAGCATACAATAACAGCTATCTGTAACACTATGATTAAGGGGTGAAGGTGGAAAGCTATATGCCTTAGTTTATATCACGTAAAAGCAAGTGGAAGCTGTATGCCTTAATTTACATCAAGATTGCCGTAATCTCACCTATTACGACAATCTTGATGTAAACTGAAGCATACAAGTCTGTCACTTTTATGACTGATTGACTTCCTTGGTTTCTGCAGTGATTTTATGACTGTGACTTTAATTTTATGACTTCTTTGGTATCCACTGAAGTACAGAAGTAAAGATTCTTCATAATAGACATATTTTCCTAGTCATAACTCTCCTGAAAATGAGTTATATATAAAGAATATTTTATGTTAAAGTATAGAAAACTTTACTTACTGGAAATATTACAGTATATGCTACTTATTTCATGAATTCCTAGTTATAGTTAGCTCAGTAATTACTGAAATATAGATCTATACGATTAAAGATTAATATTAATTACATATTACCTTTACGTATTTATCAATATACTATGTTAATATATAAATAGGTTAGTCGCATATTTTATAAGTTTATTCAACAGTTAATATTTATGATGTATCATAATATACGAATGAGATGATATTTCTCATAGATACTGCTGATATAAATGGTCATATTTTTTATTGTGAATCTCAGGATTAATGCTATTCATTACTAATCATCTTAGAAAGACTGTATATGAGGGAAAATGATTTTATGTATCATCCTCTTAGCTTTATTTAGGAAGATGATACGTAAGGGAGGATGAATATGTATCATCATCGTCTTAGGAAGACGATTCTAAGTATCATACTCTTATCCTCAACTTATAAGAATGATACATAAGATGTTCATAATCTTCATGTAAATTAAATCGTAGAAGAAATTTGTATTGATGATCATATTTTTACAATTTCTGGTTTGTAAACAAAGATAATGCCCTTTTTTTGCAGGAGTTTTAACAAGAATTCATAACAGCAATCATAGTTTATCTTCTATATAATTAACCCTTAAAAAATTATTAAAAAACAACTAAAGTTTTAGTTAGAAATCCTCCTACTTTACTCGCATTTCAAACTTATACAACGTGTAACCAGATATGATTAAAAATAAATTCAAAAATAAACAAACTCAATATAAATTTATTAAAAACTACCTTCTATAGATGTTTATCCAACTTGACAGAAAATTCTTTTTTCTTTTCTTTTTTTTCTAGTTACTGCAGCAGTGGATGTGGAAAAAATCTTTTCTAATCCACCCAAACGGTAAGATATCGTTACGAAAACTATATTTATTAAATTTAATCCAGGTAGAATTATAAACAGGACGTGTAAACAATCTTTAATTTACAACATCTGTTCCGCTTGACACAAAGATATATACTTGAGTTTATAATACTTAAATCAATCCTTAGAGAATTCAACGAATTCAATTTTGAACTCGACACACTAAGGATTAATCGTGTGTCCATTCCTATATACAAATTTATAGGGGGTTTGTCATGTGCAGGTGTTGATAGACTTAAAGAAGAAGAGAAGATGCAGATGACTTTGTACTAGACTTTGTTACCTTAGCGTGTTTAATACATGCAGAACACGGTTACTGCAGCTGATCAGATCCCACAGTCAGCGTGCTACCTACAAAACAGTTTTACTAGAAAATTACAGGTTTGAACGTGTGTTTGGACTAACCCATCTTATACATAATTTACATATCGATTGGTAGCCAGTCGGTACGACAGAAGTGTCTGGAATCTGGGTTATTGTCCCACCTGCATCATTGTAAAGATAATCAATTGTCGACTTGCACAATCTGCTGAATTTGTGTCATTTTTTCTCCTAAATCCTCTACAGTTTTAAGATGATTTATGCATTTTTTTCTCCTCATTAATTAATAAAACGCGTCGTGTGGGAGGCTTTTTTTAAGCACGTGACTAATAGGAGTGATATAGATTAATCACTTTTTCGACAGTTTCTCTTACAATAGAAATATAAAAATTAGTTTAATTGAAAGTTTATACTGTTTATCTAATAGTATACAGTTAACAATGAGCTTTACTGATCACCCCTCTCAGTCTTCCAAAAAGTCCATGTATTTAGATAAACAGCCTTCGAGTTGATAGGAAATTTGCAGAAATTGAATATAAAGTAGTTAAATTAAGCAACAAAATTGCATCTACAGATGAGTCAGTCAATATTTCATACACCAACAGTTTTACACATTAATAAATTTTATGAGTCAGCTTTTATAGTATGAAACAGATTTTATCTCGCAATTAGTTTATGTACAGAACATATGGATGATATATTATAAGAGAATCAACCTTAATAGATGCAGATAATTGAGTTATATCGATTATCTATGTATTATATTATCATATATTTCATTATTTTGTTTACTTTTTGGAATTGCATTAGCCTATGGCACATTATAGGAAATTGAATTTTGCACTTCATTTATTTCTATATTATAGTTAATACGTTAATAAAACAATCGCTAAAACATAAGTTAGTGCAATAACATGATTATACTCCCTTCTATATAACTCTTACATTATATAAAGGTTATACTTTAAGTTAAACTAGTGAATCTTCATGTAAATTAATTAAGAAAATTTTGCATCTCTACATATGTTAATTAGAAAATTACATAAATATACTAAAGAAACCTTTAAATAATATTGTGTATAATTATCTGTAAAGTATATTTATTAATTTTTTATTTTAATTTAATTTTTATATCATAAGAGGACGAAGAAGACTGATATGATGCATCAGTTATCCAAGGATGCTGATGAAAAGAATAAAAACTGTAAACTAGAAAGATGTTAAATTGCTGATTATTTAAATGTAAGAAAAGAATTTCTATCGTAATTTTTCTAACAGATCATTTAGAGAAATGTCACTATTTTCTAGTTTCAAACACCAAACAAAAGAAGACAACTCCATTTGGCCTCTAGGAGAATTGACGATCGATTACAAGTCGTTCTACAGTTTTCTATCTTTCTTCAGTTGATTTTACCAACACGTCTCACTAGCTGGTTGCGAGTATTCCATCAAATCCACTGTCATATAACCCTAGGTGTAATTGAAAACAAGGAGAAAACTTAAAACAAGTATTGTCTTTAAACTTCTTAAGGGTAAGCCTAGAGCAAATATTAACGATTACCCACTTCAAATTAACAAAATTTTCTACTGTTTATACCTATTTGTCATATAATTTAAATACAAGTGAATAAATTAAGTAATCAAATTAGATAATTTCGTTGTTTAACAGAAAAAAAGGAAAGTAAATAGATTTGTGTTTCGTGTCCATAAACATCTTGTAAAGTTGTATTGCAGCGAAACAAACATTCCTATTTCTATTTTTTCGTTTGGGGAATATAATTTATTTCTTCCCTTAGCTGAAGATGAGTATAAATAATCAAAAACTTTCTGGTATTTTTTGTATGTTTATATTTATAAATTTATTAAACTTATTTAACTCATCAGAATTTAAATTTATTCCTTGTTAATGCCTTATAAATGAGAAAAATAACCTAATTTACACCCTATTACATTTATTTTAACTTTAAGTAATTCAATTTTTGCCTTATTAGTCTATAAAGTTAATTTTTGAATTTTTAGGATGTTCTTTTGTGATGTTTCACCTCAGATCACTCCATAGAGGAGTGCTTCCAACCAAACATTAACAAAATATATGGATAATAACACTGATTACAAAACTTACCCTATGAATTATACACGTGTTCACGTGTTGAACCCCCTAATAATACCAGAATGTAAAAATATAATGGAATACGTCATTACTGAGTGGGTATGTTAATAAAATCCCCCATTATCTTATAACGTGGGAGAATATTCATGAATTTTCTTGTTGGTCCATGAATAAAAGAGTGATAATGGACTTTTTCCATTATTCTACAGGTGGAAGAGAATTGATGCTCTTTCACATTACTTTATAAAGTGGAAGATTTTTAATAAACTATTACGGAATGAAATAGTTTCAATGAACTTCTTCATTATTCTTAAAGAATGAAAGAATATTAATGAAGTCTTTCATCTTCTTATGAAATGGAAAATTCTCTTCATCACCTTGTAGAGTTAATGAACCCTCCTGTTACTCTATGGAAGAGAAAAGTGTTAATGAATTCCCATCATTATCTTATAGAGTGTTGATGAACACTCCATTATCCTTAAGTGTAGCGATGTTTCTATACAAGCCCAACCAAAAATAACCATACACAGACAAAATTTATCATAAATTTAAGTGAAAAAAGTCTCACGTGGAAGTTAAAAAGTGTAAAACTCAGAAAATGTGATGATTTTACATTAATTTTTCATCATTATTTCATAAATAGGCCATCCTTCTTAACTCGTTTGCATCTTTAGAAACATTCTCCTATACGTATTTTTTTAAATGTTAATCTAAGAAATTCGAGCATGAACATGTGGAAAATTCGCACGCAGCACTATAATTATATGTACATTCATTAACTTTAGTCATAGTTGGGGAAAATTTGTGTCCCTGTACGATTCAAAATGTAAACACTCCAAACTATCGATCCTGTTTAATAAATGAAGTAACGCAACTCAATCTTCTTATATTTAATAAACAATGTAAACACAAACTACAAAGTATGAATTTCATTATATAAACAATTCTTTTGGTTAATTTTCTTTCCATGGATTTTTATTTTAACAATATTAGAAACGTGTAAAATAATTTTAAATTAAAAAAAAATAATAGATTTATCGTATCTATAAACATCCTGTAAACATCCTGTATTGCGGTGAAACAAATATCTTTTACATTTTTTCCCTTCGTGTATAGGTCTGTAATTTACTTTTTTTTCCTTTTTATTTCCTCCCTCGACTGAGGGTTAAAAGGTGAATCTAAGTAATCGAAAATGGGTTAAGGGTTGAATGGTGCAGTTTGTCATTTCTGAAAGACAATCGGGAGTTAGTTCTGCTACGAGACTAGCAGCAACTACAGTAATAAGCAAGAGGTAACTCGGGGATACGTTAAAAAATGAAGTTTTTACATTTCTATCCACTAAAAAACTTCATTCTAACCTTCTTTTATGTTAAAACAAGCGATTTTTTACATACCCTTTGCTGAATATTCGCTAATTGACTCAGAAGACAGGAGAAATGCTTCTAGATATCGTTTATTTCTCGCTGCAAATCAAGATAAATGCAATTGTTAGCAATAAAACGCGTGCATATCTAAATTAGCTCATACGATGTTATTACAGTAACAATAGGACAGTGCTCAATCTTAATTAAATATCACAGTAAAGTGTCCGAGCGGAAAACTACAATATTAACATTCCATTCCCACTAACTGCTTTTGACTTGTTAACTTGCTACCATAGTAACAACCCAAAGTGGATTAGGTAGCATTCAATATTAAGTTTTGCCCTCCCCTCTACCATGTTTTTGTGAAACCTTCTTACTTCTAAAGAAGTATAATGAGAATTTAATGAGTACGTTGCTACTACACGAACAAAGATACGGCTATAACAAGCAGTAAACTTGGGTCAATATACTCCCTCATCAGGTGTTTCTATATTAAATTATGAGTATGTACGGGTTTTCAGCATCGACATATGGTCCTACAGTAGTAAATTTAGGTTATTTCCAGTGATGCTCTTTAAGTTTTAATGGTAGTCTACTTAATATATTCAAACTCTGTATTACTATAGTAGTAGTTAGTACTATTATAGAAACAAACGCTTAAAATTATGGCTGTTAACAGCGTAGATAGCCCTGTGGGAAAATAAAAATAAGTTATCCAGATGGGTCTAATGATCTAAATCCTCCTGTTCATCGTTGTTTGGGCTTAATGAGGATAAAGATAGCATTAGAAGGTTGAAACAATGATATTTATCAACATCTTAACGCACATTAAAAGAAAAAGTGGATTTATCAATTCAACACTAATTTTTACACTACTGTACACAAGAAAATTGGGTGTTGTGTTTGTATTTTGTGTTGCGTGGGTCTTGTGTGTGTTGTACGCCGTTGTTCTAATGTTATTCTTAATCAAATGTTAGAGATTGTTTGTGCTATTACCCGAATAAAACTGCTTTAGACTAAGCTAACTTACGTGGTGTTTGCACTAGTCTGATTTAAGTCAGTAAGTGTAATATGCCCCACTATCTCCCAATATACTCATAGGAAAAGCCTAAAGCCTAAGTAGCATAATCCCAATTGATCTAACGAAGTCATTTCTTTAGTAAGTGAGGCTAATATGCCCCACTGTTTTATCATAAAATCAGAATACGTGCCCATTTTATTAGGAGTGTAGCGAGAACACGTTGTTAACAAAAAAATATCTGTACACAAATGTATAAATTTTGCTACTATTGCAGCGTAGAAATGCTTTAAAATGCCCAATAAAATCAAATTATGGAATAAATTCAAGCATTTTCTTGAGATAAAAAACATAAAAACATCACTCCAACACGATAACATGCTCTGTCTAGAACAATAATTTAATGCAGTGTACACATTCTCGGCACATATGTGCACTTTATGCAAAAAAATAAAGTCGGATTATAATATACTCTACACACAGCAACGCAGAAAATAGATAAAAAAATTATTTTAAATATGCTTAAATGTGGCTAAGATGCCCCACTTAATATCACTTCGATAAAGGCCAAGATACCATAGAAGAAGCACGTCACATGATCGCATTTAATGCAACATATTAACAATAAAAATGCACTTAAAAGTGCATTTTTATTGTTAATATGTTGCATTAAATGCGATCATGTGACGTGTGACATATAAGACAACAAAACTAACACGTGACAAGTAGAGTTGCTGTTACTACAGCAAGGTTATTAAATTGACATTAAATAGAAGATATTATTTAGAAACAAATAAAGAAACACAATACTACAACACGAACAATTGCATTGTTTTCTACTTTTTTCAGCACAACAGATTGATTTTTACAGTCCAGAAGTTTATAAAAACAGCCCTATTAAACTCTACTTCAGGACATAAATCAGAACTACTACAGGAATAATTTAGTGCAATAGTAAAGGCAGTATTTTTATAAACACCAAAAATACTTTAAAATATGAAATTTAACGAATTTTCTTAAACTCTAAAGGTATAATTCATTATAATAAATCTATCTGAACTAATATCGTAACGTTACTTTCAAGCCATTTTTTACTATAATAGCATACTTAATGTTATAGTAGCATGGTTCCGTTAGATTGTGGACTTAAAAAAATATCATTTAATTCGGAAAATTTACATATAAAATCGTTTAAAGTATTTTAAAAAAAGGCCAGAAAAATAAACTTCTATCGTTTATTTATATGTATTTTTCTATTGTTTATTACTAAAGTAACATGCTGTATGTTTATACATTGAATAAATTTGCTCGTGTTCCTTATCTATGACCATAAATACAGCATTTATTTTATGAGTTAAATGCAGTTCGTAACCATAAATTTTAAAACTTGGTTCTCTACAAATTTGCTCCCATTACTACTAAGGTATCAACAAAGAACTACACAAGGATTACTTTAAAAACGCAACTTTGCTAACAATAAATGGCTTTAAAATGGTAACCGACTATTGAATAAGTATAATAACAGAAATTCATCATTAAAAATTGTTACGCCAGTTGTTACTATTTAAAAAATGGGCTCTTTACTAAGCTACCCCCTTAGTAATAGAGCAACAGCAAAGAAAGAAACACACAAAAAAATTAACAGTAACAGATGCCGTATCCAATTATTAAACAACTATAGTAACAAACATTCACTCATAAAAAATTGTTACCATTTAAAAAACGCGCACTATGTATATCTGTTTCCATTGCTAATACCAGAGTAGCAATGACAAAAATTACATATAAATACAATTTTAGTAACAGCAAAGAGCTACTACAACAGTAACAAATTACTAATATGGCAGGAGAAAGAAATCCAGCAACGAGTTGCTTAACTTTCCCGGAAAAAAAATTTAAAACTGCGTGTAGCGCCATCTCTTATTTTATTTTGAAAAAATTTTTAATATTGTTATTTTAAAATAGCAAAAAGCTTAATTTTGAGGGTAGAGAAAAGCTTTATATAAAAGAAAAAATAATTGTAAAATGCTAATAAGTCCGATCCTACTGGAGATACGACACGTGATCGCCCTTTATCTCCCCACCCCAATGACCTTTAACCATCAAAATTTAACAGTATCAATGCCCTTAATACCCGAACCGCCCTGCAAAATTTCAGAAATTTTCGACAGAAGGCACAGGAGTTATTAAACTTCAAATTGGGTGAACAAAGTTGAACCCCCCCCATATGCATAGACACCCAAATACATACGTACAGAATATACCCCAATTATTTTATATTTTATGACTTTTCCGAGCCAAAAAATGTAAATGTCTTGACGGGGTGACTTTTTGTAGAAAAATTGTAGTAAACCTGAGTTCGAAAATATATCTTAAACTAATCCAGTAGAGTTTACTACTATAGTTAGAAAGAACGTTAAAGAGCATGAAGTATGAATATGTAGTCGTGTAGGAATTAACATGTAATTTAATTTCCACGTCAGTAAATTTACAACTTGCCTCTTCAACATCCCAACACGTTTACCATGCTTCTATGGTTTTAAAATTTTCATTAGTTTCGAGACAATTAGGGTAAACGAGCGTGGATTTAGGATACGGAAAGTGAGTTGTTTGTTGTGTTTAAGATCTTGTGCAACCAAAAATTGCTTTTCTTTCCACAAGATTAAAGCTTAAAAGGGGTTGAGTTCAGTTGGAAAGGATTAATGTCGTCTTACGTCATAACTAACTTCTAATCTTAAGCTTTATTAAGATTTTTGATGATTGAAATCGTTTCTACATCGTTTCAATTGTCTTTGCCTGTTTTTTAAAATAATGCCAGTTGTTTATTTGTTTGCTGGATTATATAATAATATTAATTTATTTGGTTTAATGCCGTCTATTTTAGTCTTATGATGACATAATGTCTTCCACTTTCGAGTGGAGATGTCTTGTAATGACTTGCTATTTTGGTGCGAGAATGTCCTCTAATGCCTCCTATTTTAGTGTGACAATGCTTCTAATGCCTTTTAACTTAGTATAATAATGTCTTAATGCTCTGTNTCAATGATTTCCAATAGAATAAAAATGCCAAAAAGAATAAATTATAATCGAATTTGAAAAATAAATAAAAAAATATCCGAGGAATTACAAAAACAAAAAAAAATAACAAAATTTCCAAAAATTTCGACACAACCGAATAATTTATCGCTCGTCAAACTTTTTCTAACATGAAAAATAGGTTTTAATTCTTTTGTTATTATCAAACAACATGCTACCAGATTAGCAATGAAGCATCAAACAGACATTCAGACTCACCAATTTAACGACAAGTCATTAAAAAATGAAGAAAGAGAGGTAATTAAAAGATTGTGATGTAGCAGCGATTCACTCAACCAGCAAAGGTGAAGTGTCCACTTAAAAACTCATTACCTTTCAGTCTAGACATAGACGTATGTCTGTATGTCTGTACTGAATGTTTTACAACTACTCATGGATTTTCATTCGTTTGACAACTTGATTCTACTCTAATAACCTGTAAAGTCATGACGTCATTATGCTAGTCACTCTCATAAAATTGCACCATTTTGTCATTTGCCAATGGATCTATATTAGAAACAGTTTATTAAAAGTAATATTTAATACTTTCATAAACTTCACTTTTTTCCCCATAAGTCATTAGCTTGTAAAACGACGAAAGCGTTATTGCTATCGATCTGTCCGTCTCACTTCGATATTTTGTAAAATTTAAATTGAGGAAAAGAAAAAAAATGCGAGAATTTAGTAATTGGTTTTATGTTTTGCTTTTTTAGATGTATAAAATATATTAATTTTGTATATTTTAACGGTTACAATTTTTTGAAATATTATTACAATTTCGTTTTTGAATGCTTCTATGTTAATAACTGCTGTTAATATTTTGTTATTTTTGCNTAGATAGAAGGACATTGAGCTATGAGGCAAGACAGTGGCAGACAATCCTCAATAATTTGTCACTCGCCAACCGTGAGACGGAGAAGAACGCTTAATTTACGAATTGATTTAAGCATAAAAATTTTTATAAATTTTATTGTTTTTTTTGTTGTTTTTTATGTTTATACCATCAAATTTCCGAATTGTAAAAGTGTTATTTATGACTATTTACTTTTGATTTTACAGAATTCTGAACGTGAAAACTAATTTTTTTCCTTCTTCTAGAAAGTATTTTCTTCCTCTTCTGTTTTTATGAGACGACGTATGAATCAGATTTCACTTACATTATTTATACTTCGTCAAACAACAAATTGCTATATATTTTCTTCAATATTTTTAGCAATTTAAAGAAAAAAAAACAGAAACTTTTCAGTCACCTAATCTGTTATCTCGTTACTTCGAGTGTTTCTATCTTTAGAAAAGAGAAAACAAAGAATCACATTAATAGAAATTTTGATGCATTTTTGACACTTAAAATCATCTTATTGATACGAAGTGGTAAACAAAGATTTATCACTTTGTTTTTACTTATTTATTTCCTGAGCAGAATAGAAACTAATTTTACTTATTTATTTATTTATTAATGTTACGGTTAATTATGCTTATTAAAAGTACATTAATATGCAAATGAGGGGTTTATTTGTTAATCAGTTAATTAATGAGTGTTCCTGAAATGTGTTTTACTGTTCTTGTTCCTGTTCAAACGGAGACAAGAAGCAGTTTTCTAATGAAGGTGCTCTTTTCTAATGAAAAAAATAATTATTATTGTCTATCTCTGTTGAAAAGGTTTCCTCTTTTCCTATTGAAAAATCGTTCTTGTTGTGTTTAAACGTGGTTTGTTTTTCTAAAAAACGTTATCCTTTGTCTCTATTGATAAGAAGTGCTCTTCTGTTTCTATTGTAAAGATGTTTCTCTGCTTCAACAGAAGCAGAAACAACCCCTGTTTCTGATATACAGATACTTTTTTACTCCTGTTAAAGCAGGGATAACTCCTGTTTCTGATATACAGATGCTTTCCTGTTTCTGTTTCTGTTGATAAATTTGATCTACTTCTGTGAAAAATTCTCATTTCCTTGCCGAAGAATGCACTTCTCTGTTAAAAAATGGCTTTCTTTCTACTAAACTACTGTTCTTACCCTTTTTTTTTTTAAAAAAAAAAAATATTCTTTCTTTCCCATTGAAACGACATACCCAAAAGTATGTAAAATATAATTTAATCCTCTTTTCATCTAAACCATATTCTACAATAGTTAAAAGTAAAACAAATTCCTCTTCAATATTAATACATAGAAATGATCTTCATTATCTATTATGTGTATATAAAATAATGATCACCATAAGAAGACGTGACATTAACATCATAATGGATGTCGTGTATTGAAGAAACATTTTTTTTATAAATATATTTCGACATCCTTCCTCTTTATCAAACATATTTTTCATTAATAAAAGAGAATTTCATACAGTAAAATTAAACAGTTTTCCTGTATGAAAATTCATCGTTTCATATTTTTCTGAATTGTATTTATTTAGCATTTCAGCTTAGTAATTCTTCATGTTAAGAAATCTTTAAAAAATGCTGTAATCTTGTGTAAAAATGTTTCAAATTCTTAATTTCTTCATGAAAATGCCTCAGCTGTTTAACAATTCTATCCTTTTCTATATAATGTTCGTCATTCTTAACAAATTTTTCTTTATCTAATAATAACTTTTTACATACCAAAAAATTTGCTTAATTAATTATATTTTAAAATATTAAAACAACAAAAAATTGTTGATATGAAGGCAATTACAACGAAGAGAATATATGTATGATCTTCAATTTAAAACAAAAATGTAAGCGAATTCTTATAAAATTCATCAAATTTACACTTCAAAAAACGTTTAATTCTACAAATATTCTTAAACTGAACCCAACAAGGGAAGAAGAAGAAGAAAATGGTGTAAAATCTCCCTTTTTATCCAAAAAATATTAATGTAGCATCACAGCAAATAATCAAATAAACTTCTTCTTAACAGAGTTAGAGTCAAAATTCAATCCGTGCATTATTAATTTAAATACAATTACGTACAAAAATTCCGAACGTAATTTAATAAAAAACTCATTTTTCCAAACGTGGTCAGAAGATGAAGAGGAAGCAGAGGGAAAAAATTCCTCTTCCTCTTCTTTTTTTTTTTAAATGCTCTACTGGTGACAGATAATTATCAAAGTGACAAACGAGCTTCGTATTAAAGGTTTCTACTGTTCCCAAATGCACTATATAAAAATCTGCCACTGTCCCTTATAATTATATATCTAGACAATTCATCTGCAACTCTATGCAATCCAATACTTTGCAACACAATGCGAACTGATGCAAAGAGCGTGATTTATCGACTCCAGTAATCCTATTTTAAATGAATTTGTTTGCTGTTGAAGGAATTGGTAGAAAGTGGTAATTTTAGAATAGGATACATTCAACAGTTACTTTGCTTATTACCATTGTTGATTCTTTTAAAGAATGTATGGCCTCATCTAAACGTAAATTTTATTTCCTCCTACTCCTACTCTATCAGCATTCTTTACACCTTTCTCTATTCTTCCCTTTGTTTCAATTATTTTCAGCTCTCTATTATGTGCTAAAATGCTTCTAATTGGGCATAATTATAGGAAATTTAAAGGTAAGGTTTCATAGAAGAGGTGTCTTTCTCCATTTCTACAAAGACTGTGGGCATATTTCTGAAAATATAGGGACTTCATAGAAAAGATTGCACTATAGATGTATTGTAAGTTATGGGGTGAAGAGAATTCTAACTTGAAAGAAAGTGTACACGTTCCTACACGTTACACTGCAACGTACTGTACAGGAGCGTATACTTTCCTTTAACATGTATAAAATTATAATATTTTCCTTTATATTACACTAGAGGAAAGTATTACATTGCAATTTTATCTAAGTTACGATATAATGTACATAGAGTGTTCAGAAAGTATTAAACTCCCCTGAACATTTCATAGTACTTAATGCTTTTGTAATATTCATTAAACTAATAAATGAAATACTAAAAAATTGCAAAAATATTCTTGGCTACGAGATACACCCAAAAATTTACTAATATATGTATTAATTAATTAAATTTTATGAGATTTCCCGTAAATAAATTCGTAACTAAAAATGTTCGCGTGTGCCAAAACAATGTTAAACTGTTTACATTTTATTGTAAAATAATTCCATAATTTATTTCACATTAATTTAATAAAAAATATAATAAGTAAGAAGTTGCAATTTTCATGAAATGAGAGGATGCAGGATGAGGATAATCAGGATTTTCTGATAATTATAATGCTCGGGAATGTAAAAACACGTAAATAATTAAATTATACAGTAAAAGGCAAAGTTTTGAAGGTTATTTATAACCATTGATTGATTTGTTATTTAATTCCCCTGTTTTGTCTCCAACTAATCCTTCCTCTAAGTGGTTGTATAGGTCAAGTCAGGATTAAATTTAATAGGCTGCTTTGTAGTTAATTTTCTATTAATTCTATTTTAAAACATATTATTTTTTAAAAGACATTCTAATAATTAATAAAAAAATACCTTAAACATTGTATTTACTCGATTTAAAATTATTACACAGGGGAAAAAGTAGAAGTGTCAGGAGAGTAGATAGAAGGACATTGAGCTATGAGGCAAGACAGTGGCAGACAATCCTCAATAATTTGTCACTCGCCAACCGTGAGACGGAGAAGAACCCTGTACAAAGCTTGAATAGAGTCGTCACGGGGGTCCTAGGAACAAATGTAGGACCACACGCGTATGACCCATCGTGAGTAAAGTTCGTGACCACACAAGCTACACGGGTTTATCCACTGTTAAAGTTTTCTCTTATCGGGGGTCAATTTTTAGTTAGAACTTTACCACGACACAAATTTCATAATTAAAATAACTACAGAAGAAAATGTAGAATCGATAGTGAAATTGCGTGACGTACTCCTCGTTCACGTGACGTATAATTTACTCGATAAAAATTCCCTTTTTTTTACTGTTTAAACACTAGAAAACTGATCTCAAAGTGGTATGATGTAACTCATCCCTCTCCTTGTAATTACACTCGTTTCTGTCTTTGAGTGATTACAATGTGATTCTATCCACAGTTATAATCCTGTAAAAAATATATATATAAAATTTTGTTAGGAATGTATCACTTAAATCATCAATATAACAAACAGAAAGGGAGCTATCTATAAATTCACATCTCCAAACTACAAAAATCCCATATCCCAAGAGTAAGACTGAAACAAATCTTACCTTATCTTGTTAGCGAACGTGAGAAACTGTGAAACTCCCAATCATCCGATATAACTGCGATTTATTGGATTTTTCTGACGTTTATTACTAGTTACTGTAACGTAGTCCTTGCCACTAGAGGGCAGTGGCAACAGGACTAGGAGTGAGATAACAGCAGCTATACTTTTACAGTGCTAGTGAAGTAAAAGTGAGAATCTAAATAAATAAAAAATAAAAGAATAACGAAAACTGTAGTAGTGTAGTGACTACTCCATACGACCTCACCACGTGCTCTTCAACTGAAGGTAAATTAAGAACACCACCCTTCTGATCACGTGTTCAAAATCCTCAAGTACATAACCTTCTACGTACTTGGTGAGAATTTTAAACACGTGATCGAATGGTGTTCTTAATTTATCTACAATTCAAAAGTACGTGGTGAGGTCGTATCGTGTAGTAATGCCTTACTTTCTTTAATTAAACATAAAATATGTACCAGTTTGTGTATAACAGGACCTATCTTTTATCTAATTTAGGACTATCTAATTATAGCCTAAGGATTTTTGGCGAAGTTGTAGCCGATTATCATTGTTCTTTAGCTACGATGTAGACATAAATCTGTTTAGACAATTGTGTCGTTTATCTTCTCTTTGAGGTATCTAGTGAGGTTGTGTAGTATTCCTCGCTTTGTTTAAATACAAGATACCAATCAACCTATGTAAATAACTGTGAGGGTTATCTTTTATTTAATGCTATATGTGAAGTTGTATCCGTCTTATCGGGTGATTTGCAATGGATTCAATGTTAAAAAGAATTCATTAATTTATTTTATAAAATTCTGCATTTTTCCTACTCTCTGAGATGTTTATGAGGTTTATCTTATCATAAGAAGACATGCTTGAGGGTAATCAGTTTAAGTGGTATGTACTACGTTAGTACACTTCATACTTTATCTTATATAAGGTATTTAATGTGAAGTATTATATATATATTATGAATTTAAATCTAAGGTATTATTTGGCTGCAATTTTCAAATTGTAGACTTGTAGATTCCCACTAACGTCGGGCTGTCTGTCCGTCTTTCGTTAATCTCGAGAACGGAGTTAGATAGATGGAAACCGAGACCAGAGATGGAAAGCATGGAGACCGGACATCCGGTCTGGGCCGAAAATCACGTGATTTGTTTAAAAAATTAAACTAGTTTCTTGATTTTATCTGGAATCTTCTTACCAAGTAGCGGGAAATTTAGTTTTAGCTCTAAAATATGAGTAGAAATTGCAGGTCGGCATTGTGTCGATGTCACAGTAATTTTTCGTTTTTTCCTCTTATTTATATATTACATTATATAAACGTAATATATGATATATTATTAATGGATTTTTCCTTTAAATATACACAATATATTATATATCTTATCATTTATCTACATATGAGTTATATCGCATCGTACCTTCTATATGAAATAATATATGAGATATTATCACAATTTCATTTTTTATGAGAATATAATCTATTATTTTAGTTGCTATTAATAGGAGTTATATAAAATATTTTTATCTTTAATAGAAGAGATATCATCATACCTTAGTTACTATTTGAAGTATAGTTGAGATATTATGTATTATATTTCTTATATGTAATATTTTCTATGATATTTCGTGTCTCGTATATTATTATAAACTAAGAAATATAATAAATACAAGTTGGCATTCTGCAGTGTGCATGAGCCAATCCACCTACTCCACATGCTACATTAGTCATTCTACAGCATGCCATTCCACAGGATGGAGTGTTCACATATGCTGTGGAGTATCAGAAACATGTGAATACTTCACATAAGTTGTGTCTATATAACACAAGTGGAATGGTTCACAACATAAGTGAACCACTCCGTAACATACTCGAGCCAAACATGTATATTAATCATTTCACATCATGCACGAGAATTTCCAGCATATATGAGCGACTGTTAACATATAGGAATCACTTCAAAAGCGTATGCAAGCCACTCCACTTATATAAAAAAGCATACGTGAGCCACTTCATAAACGTACACAAGCTTCTTACCAAACACACGACCCACTCCACAAACATACACGAGCTACTCCACAAGCATACACTATCCACTCCACATCTTACCTTAACTCTAACGTAATGAAGTACAAGATTAATTTCATCTTAACTTTATCTTAACGAAGGTATATCATGAAGTACACGATAATCTTTCTCATAATTTCTACCATAACCTATAACATCAGCAAATATTACAAAATTTAAAACATCGTAATGCAAGCGTAAAGAAAATAATACAACGAAAAACAAATCCAACATTTTAAACTTTCTAAAACCACATTTACCATATTAATAAAAGCATCAGCACGGTGGTAAAGCTGCACATTTTAGTGTTAAGCAGTTAAAAAGAACTTTAAAAAATCAATTCTCTAAACCGTTAATCGGATTTTAATCAAATTTTAAAGATAAAGTTAAGAACATTAATTGTAAATTTGTTAAAAAGAATTCTTTTAAAAAGGGGGATTTCATCTCTTCACAGTTATCTCAAGACAAAGTGGAGAATCGATTATATGTTTAACCTAAGAATTAAAAGTTGCTCAGGAGCTAAAGGATGGAGATGAGGAGGAGTAGGAAAGAAAATTTGATTTTGATCTTGTTAAAATAATTCTTCTTCCGCTAAATTTTCTGATTTAATTAATGACAATATTTGTGTAGAGTTCATCGACAATGCTAGCCATTTTTAAAAACACAACCCCCTTTTTTTCTCCTATAAAATGAATTATTTAGATAAAAGTTTTGATTAAAGTTTTAAAAGGTCCTTCCAAGTCAATAAATTGTTATGGTGAGTTAAATAGAAGGGAAAAAAGTGAATAGAATCAATCACAGAAATTAAATCCATCACACCACACTCAATATACTTACCTCCCTCTTTAATTGCTTCACTTCTATCGCATTGTCTACCACGATCACGTAGTTACTGCAGTGGCATGCGTGTAGCCACTTAACTACTATGGCAACAAATATAGCGAAAAAATAATAATAATAAAATCAAATTTTATTGATAACGTTTCAGCTGTATTAACTATATTTTCGGGTGGTATGCCCCGTTTTTTAAGAAAATGTTCGACGTTTTTGGTTAGTTTCGAGGAATCTGAAAAAATTGGAAGTTACAATGGATCACCCCGTAGATAAATTACAGAAACTGTTAGAAAAATTCGTGTATTATATCCGAAATTGGCTAGAAATTACCCGAATTTATATATGAAATTTGGTTATAAATTCCTGTAATGACACTAGTATAAATAAGCACTTATATAATAATATAGTAGGAAATTCCTATAATTTATATGTTAAATTTGGTTGTGAATTTCTGTAATTTATATGAAATTTGAACTTTTGTAACGACGCAAGAGATTTAGGAGGGAATTTCTATAATGTATATGTGAAATGTGAATTTAAATTTCTGTAATTATACATGAAATTTGGCATGACGTAGTAGCGGCCAATAGCAACAAAAAAATGCAATTGTATTGATAACGTGCCTAGTTTATTAACTACTTTTGCAGATGGTAAGATGCCCCACTTGTTTTTTTCTTAAATTCTTCAACTCCTTTGGTGGTTTGGAGGGGCCGAAAGGAGGTTGAAAGTCAAGATAGATGATACCATAGATAATTTTAATTAAAGGTAGACTAAAACATTAATTAAGTTAAGAAAAACTTTGGAGAGGGTAGCAATACATGTGCAACATGGGGATATCTCGAGTACCGACTTAATTAAACAGTAGCAAATGTTACGTATAATAAATGAATTAAAAAAAAAAAAATAAGGGAGTAGTTTGGTGGTCTTGGTACATCCTGAACGATTTAAATAGGAGTTCCCAAACATGCACTTAACTAAGTAATAACGTTTAAAAAACTATCTCATCCAACTAAACCTCATAATTCTCTGATTCTTCCTGTTGTTTGTGATTACCAAAAACCGCACTTAGTCAAATGTGCTTTAGAATTAACAGAGAGACAAGCAAAACAAGTTCTGATACTTCAACCTCCCGTTCATCCATCATATTCAGGAGGCCCCAAAATTACCAGTATACCTCTAGTTTGTGTGTGTTACTGCATTATTATTGCGTATCCTGTTCTCTACAGGCAATTTAGGAAGGTTCTGATTTTTGTCCTTTCTAAGAATTACTGGAAAATATACGACAATACTTTCACTTATATTAACGTTACATAACAGAGTAGAATGCCAGATATGGGGTTTATTATAAGGTAATTTATGGTGACAATTGTAATTTTGGTTATAGAGTAGACCATGAATGTTGCTACAGAATAGTTCATGATGATGTTATTACTCTGGTTATAGAGTGATTTATGATGCTATTAATAGCTTCAGTAGTCTATAAAGTTGCTGGTAGTTATAAGTGCTTGCTATAGTGTTGGTGTTATAGTTATTATCTAGTTTTTTTATCACTTACTTTCTATACCGTGTTATACAGTAGTAAATATATTTACTTCGGTTCGCTTAATGAGATAGACATTGAAGTTATAACCATTTAACCCCTATACAACCTCTAGTTTTATAACCTGATTAACTCTAATTCAAAACTCAGGATAGTTATTGATGTACTGTACATAATAACTGTAATTACTGTTAGAGCATCTTAAACTATCCTTAAGGATAGTTTAAGCTGCTCTAACATCAATTATAAAATAATTAAAGTGATTAATTAATTTGAAATTCTTCATTTTGAAGTCTAAAATTACTTAAACTAATGATAATTAAGCATACTTAATGTAGTTTTTACGAAATCCTAGTACTATATTTCTTAGAATAAGTAATTAATAATTATTGAAATCACATTTTATGATGCTGATTATACATTTTTCTACTTATATAACTTATTGCAAGCATATTTTTACTTTAAACGTAATTTTAAAGATACTTTAATGATTTTAAAGGTGTATAAAATTCTGTTAAGTGTATTAAATGCTGAATTGTGCTTCTATTTCTTTGTAAAATTATTAAAATTAAGCGGAAATTATATTCAATAATTTATTATACATCTTCTTCAGAAATATTACTTCATATTATTACAAAATTCAAGTAAAAATGATATAGAATTAAACCAAAGAATGGATTTAATTTTGTTTCTACTTCCCAAAAATCCAAAACAACGCTGTCTTAATAAATAAATATAAATTTAACAAATTAATTCGATTACATTTTATCATTTTTTAAAAAAATTTTATATTTATTTTTAATTTTATATGCGTAATAAAAATGATAAAACATTTAAAAGTGTTCCATTCTTGCATTTAAGAAAAGAGGATAAACTCTAAAACTTTACAATTCTTGCAACTATACTGAAAACGATCTGTATAAATGCTCAGTTTTTCATGTAAATTAGAAGATAAGTACTAAAAATACTTAATTATTGAATCTATATCGGGTGTGAGCACGGAAACTACCCAATTCTTGCATCTATAACAAGAAATGAACATAAAAAACCCAATTATTTCATCTATAAAGTAGGTAACCAGTGAAACCACCCAATTCTTGCATATAAAAAGTAATGAGCATCCAATAAACCTCAATTCTTTCAACTATAATAAAAGTGATCACTAAAAGTACTAAATTCTTGCGTGCAGAAAACAGACGAGAAGCAAAAACTGTAAAAAAGGATCATAACATTTAAATTAATTTTTTAAAATGTAAACTATTTAAATTATTTAAAAAAACTATTACTTTATAAAGTTTTGTAAGCATTAATTTACATTCTTCTTAGCATTAAGAAATTACATCAAGTACTTCTCGTGTAAACAAAGAAAATCTTTAGCTACCTGATAACAACCATATTATTAATGATAGAATCTTTCACTCTTCAGTAAACATAATCTATCGCTTGAGGAAACGAAAAAAGAAAAAAAAACAGCGTACAAATGTACATGATAAACATCCCTTCTGAGATTGTTTTATCCTATTTAGAATGATCTATAGCTTTATTAGGACGAACCGTATTTTTATGAAGGGATATTTATAGATTTGATCTAAAGGAAGAAGATGCCATGTTTTATGTCTCCTTTCTGATAAACCTAATGCAATTTTTCACGTGATCGGATGATAGTGACACTGTCACGTGGTCTCCTTTCACTTTTTTTTTCTTCACGCATCTTTCACAGAATCCTTTCTACGTCCTCACCCTTTATCGTCATCACTATCGAGCGATAGACATTGGTATGCATTGTTTTTCTATGCATATGGCTCTATAAATTGCATGAGTCATTTTGTCACTTCACGCGATAATAACGCAGTTTTTTCTGTATTTATTTTTTGTCCAGTCACACGACCGCGAATATTAATCGATACTGAAGTAAGCAACTTCATTATAATCATTCCCCCCGCTACACGTTCATGAAATATAACAATAGTCACATGATTAAGCAGTTTAATCACGTGGTTTTACTGGCTACTGTTATTAATTCTACGTTATAAATATTCCTGTGACAGAATGAGTAATATTTATCGGATACGTGCGCTCTTAACTACTCTATATAACCAGGTGTGTCATATACAAGTAGTCAATTGCAATAACCAAGCGGAATTACAATTGTTTTCTTTAGAGAATATTGATGAAATTTAGATCTAAATTGCGCAATTACACTTGAATTTTACTAAAATTCAAGTGTAATTGCGGAATATCCGAAATTTTAATTGAAATATTTGTTCCTATTCCGGAATTTGGCTTGAAATTTCTGAAATTTGGTTAAAATTGTTGTAATTTATACTTGGAATTTTGATTAAAATTTCTCAAATTTATATCTGAAATTCTGTGAATTTTGCTGTAGTTATTTGTTGTAATATTCAAAAATTTAGCTGATANTCTGTACTTTAGTGTAACAATGCTTCTAATGCCTTCTATTTTAGCATGACAATGCTTCTAATGCCTTTTAACTTAGTATAATAATGTTTTTTAATGCCTTCTATTTTTAGTGTGGCAATGCCGTATAAAGCCTTCTTAAATATAGGATTGATATAAAATGCCTTGTAATGCTTTTTTTTAGGTCTCGTACTACTTTCTAATTTAATATCACCACTTGTCAATGTTCTCAGTGCCTTCTATTTTACCATAAAAATGCCTTATAAAAATAAAGTTAATCGAAAAGCCATATCGAAAAGCCAATGCCTTCTACTTTTATGCAATAACACTTTATAAGGCCTCCTATTTTATCATAACAATACTTTACGTACTAGAAAAATATGATACGTAATATAAATCTGTGCTTATATCTACCGATTTTCTGCGTAGATATGCAAAATAACTTAAAATTATGCCGTTAATGTTAATAATTTTGCATAAAAACAATTATAATTTAAATATTTAAAGGATTTTAGTGTTACATATGTACTAATTTTAATGTCATCAACAAAGGCCATCTTACCCAATAGTGGCATCTCATCCTTACTGAATCACTTTCTACAATCAGTAAAAACAACCACTTATAATTATATAAAATGAGGTTAAATGTTATAAAATTCCAGAAATTATTGAACAAAGATTTAATTTTGTTACTATAACAGCATATTTTGCTAATTTTAATACAGTGTTCTAGTAAACCTTATTGATGAATAGCAATATAGAGCGCCTAATTTACAAGTCTGTATTATGTCGACACTGATTATAATTTAATTAATGCTACTATAACTGTATTACAGTTATGCTGTATTACTAACATTTCAATAAGCAGTAAACTGATAATTTCTAAATTTTATATTCGTTTAGAGATACAGAAAATATAGAAAAATGCATGAAATTTTTGTCATTTGTATCTACAGCAGTTTAATCATGCTACTACTGTAAACACAAACAGCAAAAATAATAATATATGTACAGTACCTGTAGCAACATGTGTACATGTGTATACAGCTACAAAAAAATATTTTCTGAGACAATTAATTTAGTACTGTTCTGTTGTTACTGTATTAGATATATATGAAGATAACCTGACATTTTTACAGTTTATAACTATAATAGCATATACAGTAAATGAAATAACTCATATAATTGTAATTTCTATACTATAAACTATTCTATTCTAGTAGTATACTACTACTACTACTACTACTACACTAGTTTATAGTGTAGTATACTATATTAAAAATTACTGTAGTAGTATACAACTATAAGCACAATAATATATTCTTCAGTAATTTTGTTACTTGCACCTATAGAAGTTGCCTGTCTGCTGCTATAAGTACAAATATTGTTCCTATATTAAACATATCTGAAGAAATAGCGCAACGTTTTACAATTTATTCTTATAGAAGCATAGGTGTAAAATTATACACATAGTACTACAAGTACAATTAGTGTTTACAACTTCTATATGCACAAACAACAAAAAACGTTGCATAAATTTACTGCAATAGATACAAACAGCAAAAACTGTTACTGTTTCCTCACATATAAATGAATACAGTAACAACAGCTTGAAATTGAAATTTAAAATTACTTTAATACATAATTTTAGAAACGATTTACTGAAATTTTGCTATAACAATAACAATAAAGTGGACTTAGCGATACTTTTACAGCATTAAAATCTCTCAATTAACGAAGGAATTTTAAAATTTATGAAGGGATTTCTCATCATATCTTGTTATAGAATCTAAAATTATTAAATTATAGCATTATAAATTTTATTACTGTTATAGTTTTTTTATGATCCTATTATAATCAATTAATGCCAAGTTTTTGTTTTGTTTATTGTTTTCTGTCACTGATAAATTACTTCTTACTGACAGTAACTGCGCCATTTCTACCCTTTTTTTAGGGTTTTTCTTTAGGGAATTTAGTGTTATATCTATAGTTTCATCAAATTAATGCTTCTATAGTAACAATACTAGCTTGTACGTCATCATTTTCCGTTCTTTTATCATGTTAATTAATTTCAGAGCTTAACAACAACTGCTAGACCTTAAAATTTATAATTTTAAACATCAGAAGTGTCATAAATTTTGTTGTTTTTTTCTTAATTCTTCTAAACTTAGGCTTATAGTAAAATTAAAAGTCCATTGATCTATAACATCGATAGAAAATCTTGTAGAATCAATATAAAACGTCTGTTGTATAGGATTTAGTATGAGTTTGTCGTATAGAGGAGAATAAATATGAGTTTGTTAGTGTTCAACTGGAAAATATGGGTAAATTGGAATAATTTCTCATTTATACTCACTCTATAATAATTTTATTATAGATCATGTGCCCATAATTCTAATGATACCTTTATTAGAATTCAGCTAAATATTGACAAACTCACTCTTGCTTATGTTGCTGCTCGTTATATTTAGATAAACATAAGCAAATTTTTCGCTACTGTTCAGGTATTCAGTTGAACATTAACTCCTCAATTTTACATGAGATTATTCAATACTAACACTAACATCTGTTAGTTGGCCTACGTCACAAGCCTTTCATTTATGTTCACCATGAAGTTTGTTGGTCCACAAGCTCTTCGTTCTTCTTCAACTGTAGTTTGCCCTNACAAATTTTTCTTTATCTAATAATAACTTTTTACATACCAAAAAATTTGCTTAATTAATTATATTTTAAAATATTAAAACAACAAAAAATTGTTGATATGAAGGCAATTACAACGAAGAGAATATATGTATGATCTTCAATTTAAAACAATTATTATAGATCATGTGCCCATAATTCTAATGATACCTTTATTAGAATTCAGCTAAATATTGACAAACTCACTCTTGCTTATATTGCTGTTTGTTATATTTAGATAAACATCAGCAAATTTTTCGCTACTATTCAGGTATTCAGTTGAACATTAACTTTTCAATTTTACATAAGATTATTCAATACTAATACTAACATCTGTTAGTTGGCCTACGTCACAAGCCTTTCATTTATGTTCACCATGAAGTTTGTTGGTCCACAAGCTCTTCGTTCTTCTTCAACTGTAGTTTGCCCTTCCTCAATAAGCTTTTCATTTTACAATTAGTTCCTTTGTAAATCCTTTAATTTTACCCTGCAGTTTGTTAGCACGTATCTGAACACTAACAAGTTCTTCACTTGATTCATCTCACAGCTTCCTAGATTTCAGCAGAACACTAGGGAAAAAAAAAAAAAAAAAATACTAAAAATCTGCCATACAAACAAAACTGCATATAAATTAACCACTTTCTCCTCTAAAATCCCCCAACTTCACAAACTTACCACCAACAAAACTCATTTTACAAACAAATTTTCTGCAAATTATTTACACAGAAACACATTTAAAACCTAAAAAAAAATAATAAAGAAAANTTAGTAATTGGTTTTATGTTTTGCTTTTTTAGATGTATAAAATATATTAATTTTGTATATTTTAACGGTTACAATTTTTTGAAATATTATTACAATTTCGTTTTTGAATGCTTCTATGTTAATAACTGCTGTTAATATTTTGTTATTTTTGCACTTTTAAATTATCTTAAATTATGAATTTTGTGTTGCAAATAACAATTTTTTATTAAAACTATATAAAAAGTACCAATCTGTTTCTATAGCAGTACTAGAAAGCACTAATTTGTTTCTATATCAGTACTAAAAAGCACTAATTTGTTACTACAGGTCGATTAGAAAGCACTAATTTGTTTATATAGCTTCATTACAAGCACCAATTGTTAATATAACTGTACTAAAAAGCATTCATTTATCACTTATACTTCCCTAATTTGTTACTACAATTGTACTAAAAACGCTAATTACTATAATTGTATTAAAGACACCAATTTCTAACCATAATTATATTAAAAGCGTTAATTCGTTACTATAATTGTGTTCAAAAGCCTTAATTTGTTATCACGGCCTTATTAAAAACATTCACTTGTTATCATAGTCATATTAAAAGCACTAATTTATTAGCATAATTGAATCATCGACGAATAAAATTTTCATATTTTGAAGCATTAAAAGGAAAAATATTTTGTTACTGTAATAGCATCACATTAATTATTGAAAAATCTACACTTTTATGTAAAACTGAAGAATTTTCACATTAATGTACTAATTAATGACGAATTTTCACAATGTATTAGACTATGAAGACTTTTCATATTAATGTAGTAGTTTTAAGATTTTTTCACATTAATGTAATGAACTTTGAAGATTTTTCATATTAACGTAGAAAACTTTAAAAGAAAAATCCATATTTTCATTATAGCAAAAATCTTTTTTAAAAAAGTCATATTTACAGTAAAATATTAAAATTAAGAACTTTTTTATTACCTTTATAGCACAACATTAAAGTAAATTTTTAAAAATTATGCTGCATTTACTGCATTTTATTAAATCTTTCCATTGTTAAAGTCATAAATCTTTATGAAATGTTTACAGCTTTAAAAAATAATAAGAAACTTTTACTACGTTAGAAGTACTACTGCGTTATTACTGATATTTTTTTGCTTTGTTTGCAGTAATATATTAAAACTAGAGATAAGTTTATCACGTTCCTGAGTAATATCCTCACTCTAATACTACCTTGTTGGCAGTAGACTACTAAAAAGGTAGAGCTCTTATACTACTCTAAATTGGTCTAAGAAAAATGCATTGTTGATAGTCTAATAATACTAACTAAATACTCTATTGGTAGTATTAGACATAACCTTTGTTACTCTAATAGTAACAATTAAGCAGAAAGGTAGATAAGTAAAAAGCCCTTCTTACTTAGTAACAGGTAGGCAGAAAGGTAAAAGCGCTTCTCAGTAACAAATAAATAGAAAGGTAGAAGCTCGAGGAAGGAATTCTCTTACTTTTCTATTTTCTTTCAAACTATAGTATACTAGTATTTCCACCTTTTGCTGTAAATTAGTATTTTTACTCCTAAAATATTAAGGTATTATTCTACAAATGACATAGTTGTTGATAGCGTTACTGTATCAAGCTAATAGTTACACCTCTACTAACATAACTAGGCTATACCAGAAAAGCTTGTTAGCAGTCTTACTACTAACAAGATAGTATATTAATTAAACTACCAAAAGACCTACGTAGAACAACTGAATAGTATTCAAATTCGAATACTGTCTTATTGACAATATATGATTACTAATATTAATAAACTGTCATTTCGTTTATTGGTATTATTACAGTAAATATATTGTTTTATTGATAGTGCTAGGATAATTTTTTTGTAATATACCAACTACTTTTGTAGTATTTCCAAATATTTGTGCTTGGAAGTAGTACAAAAGTAGGTAGGAAAAAGGTAATTTTCTTAGAACTGAAGTAAAAATACTAAAAATAAACCTTAACGTACTATTAAAGTAACAAAGAGTACGTCCTACATTTACTACATTATATTAAAATCAAGAAAGGTTCTCATTTAATTCTTCACAAGGTTCCTGACATTGACGAATGAAGAAGAGTAGAAGAAGTAGTATTCATTTATCGCATATATTATCGAACAATGACATAGATTTGCTAAAAAGACCATTTATACCAAGCTACCTGTCAGTTGTAGTGTCATTCTTTGCTTGTTTCTCTTCTTTTTTCCCCTTCTTTTTCCTGTTTCCTTTTTCTCAGATCAGAGAGAATTGTGAAAGCTTAATTTTGTGTCTGAAAGTGAAGTGCTGACAAACGATCGTTTGAATATTTAGTTGCCTCTTTGTCTGCATGCTTGATGACAAACACAAACTTGCTACTACTTGTATTAAAGGTGAGATAAGTCAGCAATGCATATGATTTATTTCCTAATTGAAATTCTTTTAACGTATGTTTTATTTTGACTTTTCTGATAATCGATAGTATTGTATTATGTACCTGCACTTGTTTATATTTCTTTTGTGTTGTTATCCTTTGTATATTCTTAGTGAAATTGCATTTAAATGTTGTAATTCGTGATTAATTTCTTATCATTTATATCTTATATATTTTTAGAAAATAATACAATATTGTTATAATAATAGAAACAAAAATTTACTATACACACACCACTCACACCACGTACGTTTTGTATTTTTATTAAGCACATTACCTGTTCAAATTTGCAATTTTAAAGACTGCTTTTTGTAAATTTCATATTGACTTTCAGCCTTAAATTTTACAAGATCCTCATCATTATTTTTAAAACTAACTTTCAGAAGATTCATATTACCGTACAAGTGTACAGTTTGCAATATTCACATTGCCTCAAAAGCTCGTATTTTAAAACTTTGCATTATCTCTCAAGATGATATTTTATATTCAAGATTCACATTGTCAAGGGTAAATTCTGTACAGGATTCATGCTGTGAAGCTTACATTTTGTACATGATTTATATTATCTATTAAGCTTACTGTAAAATAAACATTGTCTCTTAAATTTACATTGTTAAAATTCATAATGTCTTTGATATGTACACTGTGCACGATTTTTTGCCTCTCAAGCTTACATTTCGAGGAATCAAACAGCTTTTGAAGCAAACAATTTTGCATAAATCAATTAAATATTGCAAAAATAATGTATACTATTTTATGAACATTTTTTTTTACATTTTTTTCACGCAAAATTGCATAAGATTGCTTAAAAATTTGTAAACCCACATAAATGTCCATTTTATAAATATAATGGGCTAACGATTAAATTCAACAACAAAATACTTCTCATATAAGTAATTTAATTGTTACTACGACAGCTACTACTATAGTAACAAAAGCAGAGAAGAATCACATTTCTCTAACAACCAGTAATAAAATTATTGTTCTCATAACAATATAAGCGACAATATACATTATATTACTCAACGTAAAACCGATATTACACTACATAAAAGTACGCATAAAAAAATGAAAAAATGTCAAATTTTTTCTGTATGTTTTCACTAGAAATAAAGCAAAAAACACTCGATTTTTGTATTATTTTTGCATATTACACTTTTCAGATTAAAGTGGAAAGAAAAAAAAACATTTTTGAAGCAATTTCCTTTACAGGATACCATTTTAAATTACATGTCACAGATATTTTCTATCATATTTAGAAGCATAATGCCATTTTAAACATGTTTACATTTCTTAGATAAAGAAAGTAGAATAAACATCAATGCCTCTACGTAATAACTATTGGACATTGTATGCTATCACACTTGAAATTTTCCATTTCCCTAAATCTAAAAGAAAAAATCTTTCGTTTTATTTGTAGTTTCTTTATTTTTTTCAGATTTTTACTAACACAACACATTTAAAATCATTCGACTATCCACATTTCTCTCCTCTTTGACACTTGTTTTCTTTGTGACAACTCTTTAAAAATTTTTTTGTTATTTATAGACATTTTCTTTTTTATAATTTTTTTTTTTTAAATTCGTCTTACATTTTGATTTCTTTGATACAAATTTATATATGTTTTCTGAATTTTTACTGTATTTTTTTATACTACACAATTGTACTGTACACAATTTATAAAAATACAAATGAGTATTTCGTATATTTTTTATGATTTATTGTTATTAAAATTGAAATTTTTCGTTCTCTTTCTTAATACTTTTTGATATTTTAATATATATATATATGAATTGTATATTTTTACAAAAACAGAATTATACAGCAATTTACCTATAATTTTTCTTGTATTCTTGTAATATTTACACCATTAAAACTGCATTGTCTCCCTTTATTTCTTTATTGTTTATTTTGTTTTTCTAGTAAAATTATTAAACCTTCCTACATTTTTATTACTTTTTTACGTTTTATAAATTTTTTGAGTATTTTTTCTAATTTCGAATTTTTTGGCTACATTTTAAAGACAAACTGACAGTTTATTTTATGTTTTTTATTATTTTTTGTTCTTAAATTGTTTTTTTTTATTTTTGTATTTTCCTCTATTTTATCCTTTTATAAACTTAACCTCACTTTATAACCTTATCAATTTTGTTTTTATCCCTTTAAACACTTTCAGTAATATCATTTTTTATACACTGTTTAGTTTAAAGTATCATTTTGACAATTTATTTATGTTCTCGGCTTTTTTTTAATAAAAAATGCCTTTTCGTATTTTTTTGTTTTCTTAAACAACTAGTTTAATTTTATCTAATTCTTTATTTCTATTTTTTACGCTTAAAATTCCTTTTCTGATTATGCACTTTTTTATTTTGTTTCTGTTGTTTCTTTTTCAAAGTTTTGTCTAACAGTTTTCAGTTTCTTATTTCTGTTTTATTTTTATATTTTGAAGCAAACGTTTTGCTTGTCTTCATTGTGCATATGTCAGTTTGCTTTCATTTTTGAATTTTGTTTACAATATTTTCTTTTGGATTTTTTAAATATTTTTTGTTCACTTTTATTTATTTTTTTAAGTTTTTCTTTATTTTTTAAAAATTTTATTTTCATTGTTCTCACAATTTTTGTTTTATAAATCTACTTTTGTTTAATTTTTGTTTATTCATTGTTTTTGATTTTTGCATTTTTTAAATTTTACAATTTTTCTAGGTTTTTTTTGCATTTTCACTTATTCTTTCTCTTAAAAATTTTCACTAAGAAAATGGAAAATTATGAAAACATTTTCCTCTTCTCCTATGCAATTTTTAAACAGCAATTTCAAACACTAATTTTTATTTCACCAATTAAAACTCACCTTTTCTCCCTCCCTTCCTCATTACATTAACCCTGACATTTATACATTCTTTATTTGTTTCCTTCCCTTTCAGACATAGTTTCTTCTTTTATCATGATTTTTTTTACCTTCATCTAAATTATTTTATTTTTCACCTTGTTGTTGCTTTCTGATATCCTTAACCTGACACCTTCTAAGAATAAGATAACGATCTCAGAACCAGAAATGATGCCCCATTAGCGCATTTTTTTCTTGCAAGGTGACTGCCTACTATATAAAGCTTCTTAATCACTTCTCATTATTTTAGACCACTTTTTGTACAGTTATTATGCATTTATTAGATCCGTATCCAGTATAAAAATTACAAAAACGAAAAAAAAACTAGTTTCTAAACATTAACTATTTTCTTTTAGTATGAGTCACCAAGTGGAATTTTATCTAAGATATTTTTTAAAATGTATTATTAATTTTGTTATCGTTATAGAATAATTATCAACATTTCAGTATACGTCTAGAAAATATCTCTATAACGTGTGAAATAATTTTTTCTTCCTTCTCTAGAAAATAGTTCCAAATAACACGTGAAAGTTGTTTTTTTTGGAAATATCTCTGTAAATTACGTGAAGGTATTTCTTTTTTTTTCTAGAAAATACTATGTGGAGATACTTTCTCCGTCTAAAATAATATTGCTGTATAACATGTAGGATTTATGGTGGCCATCCACTTTACTACTTCACTCTTTTCTTCTATAGAAAATATTATCATGTAATATGGTTTAGTACCTTGTTCTCTAGAAAAGGTTTCTATACAAAGGCAGAAGCACATTTTTCTCTAGAAAAATACTTTCATTTAGCATGTGAAGGTACTTTTCCCCCCAGAGACTGTTGTTTTATAACATTGAAGATACATTCATTTTCTAAAAAATATTTTCATAAGGTCTTCTGCAGGCTCAAGTGTAATGGAAAAAAATGTCCAACTTACCCTTAGATCAAGTAAAGTTTGGTCATTTGGTTTTGCAGGAGAACAGGATGAAAGAAAATATCCTTTTGTTATTTGTTAGGTCCTTTCCACTCGCCTTGAGTGTGGTGACCTGTAGTTCATAGGATTTAGTGTGGTTTACAGATGGATATGAAGCTAATAGTGGCACATAGCTGGCATTTGTGGAGACGGTCAGGTAGGGGATTTATGTCTCATTGGTTAAATTCCCTGCTGTGTTTCAAACACAATTGCAATCTTGGTGGGTTTGCATTACACGTAGAGGTACTTTTAATAAGGCTATCTATACTGTTACTGCCTTAAAGGAACTTGATTCTTATCAAGTTACTTCAGTACTTGCTTGGGAGTACTGTTAGTTTCTCAACGAGTTGGTTACTCTCAATAGAGTTTTCCTTTTGTGGGTGTCAAGACACGAGGACATTATCAGCAATGTAAAATATTAATTTACTGTCCAAAGAGGGAGCTTGATATCTCTTTATAGGACCCGAGCCAGCTCTTAGTATTTCCTTTAATACTTTCTCTAGAACTTTTAAAGACTGGACTATCTCTGATCCTTGTAAGCAGTGATTTAAATTTAAATGTTTACTTAGCATATCATTGAACAAACTAAGATCTCTTGTCTTCTAGTAAGAATCTTGTGGAGAC
Organism: Centruroides sculpturatus; assembly: GCF_000671375.1. NCBI lineage: Eukaryota > Metazoa > Arthropoda > Arachnida > Scorpiones > Buthidae > Centruroides > Centruroides sculpturatus. The sequence goes on from NW_019385050.1 coordinate 93,245, forward strand.
GGTCAGGTTGTCCACTTTTTGATAAGATTTTGTCACTTTTGTAAACATTTGTGCCTACTGAAACTTTCCTCCTCAGCCTTTGCCATGTTTGTAGATCTGCTGAGGAAACTCCTCTGCATCCCGTTTGTGAGTGTGCAGATCTTCTCTCAGGCAGACTCGTTCCTCTCAATTCTTTTTTTCTTTTAGCTCTGGTAACGTCCCTCAGCTCTCCTTTAGAGATATACTGTCTTTCTTTTAAAGATATCAGACTTCTGAAGTAATTTCTCGTGGGGGTATATAGTGGACTTTTTTCAGATCGAAGAGTGTATGGCTTAAAATCCCCCACTTGCACAATCTAAATAATAACAATNAAAATAAAATTTCCAATATTGTAAAACTTTTCAAAAAACTCAACATTCTCAAATTTCCAATATCTTTCTTTTTGAAAATCACAAGTTTTCCAATATCAAAAATTCTCAAAATTAAGTATTCCAATATCAACAATTTCATAATCTAAGATTTCCAATAGCACGAATTTTCAAAAAATCAACTTTTCAATACTAAAAAAATTCAACAAACAAATATTTTCAACACTAAAATGTCCATAAAAAAACAATTTTTAACACAAAATTTCTATAAAGTTGAAGTTTTTTAGTAACAAAATTTTCAAACCATACAATTTTTATTATCAACCCTTTCAAAATCTGCAATCTTTCAATACAGGAATGTCTTAAAATGCAATTTTTAATGCAAAAATTCTCAGAAAATTCAATTATTTCAATATCAAAATATCGAAAAAAATGCAATATTTTCAATTTCTATAAAACATTTAAAAGTGTTCCATTCTTGCATTTAAGAAAAGAGGATAAACTCTAAAACTTTACAATTCTTGCAACTATACTGAAAACGATCTGTATAAATGCTCNTTATAAGTAAATTATTTAGACTTAACTATGTTAATTGCTTGTATAATCGTTTCAATTTATATTTTAAGCATATTTATAAGCCAAGTTTTAACTAAGCTCCTAGCTTAATTTATTTGTGTAACAAAACTTCAACTGAGATCAATATCTTAGTTTCAATCTTGTTTTTTATCTGAACATCTTGGTTCATAACTAAACTGCCTCAGTCAAGGATGTTCTATGAAAAAAGTTTCCTAGTCATTCTCACAAGTAAATCCACACTTTAAAAAAATTACTTATAAAATTATTTAAACTTAAAATTCATATTTTAGTATTAAAAATAAACTGAAGTTTAATTAATTCAAAGCAAAATAGTGAAATATTTATATGTTGTAGCATTTTATGAGCTCAGGAGCTTGCCTTTAACAAAGCTTAATTTTGCCCATTTTTATGTAATTATTAATTCATTTACAACAGTATTTCAAACTTAATAACTTTATTAACCAGTGCAGACAATTTTACGTAGTAAAAGTATCAAAGATCCTCTTATTTGTAGTTGTTGATCTTAATCTTCTTTTTCTGTTGTTTATCCGTAATTACTGCTAATAAAATAATTGTTTCTTTATTCCTCTTTTCTGTTGTTCGTTGTAGTTGTTGCTTTTATTCATTTTTCTGTTGTTGCTTATTGTAGTTGCTGCTGTTATTCCCCTTTTACATTCCCGGCTGTTAAGTATAACAGAGGGAAAGTACGGCGATCAGTCAAAAAATGACACCTAAAGTTTTTTTACATTTTTGGACTTAGGACACCTTGAAACGTCGAGAAATGCAAAAAAATTCGGTGTAATTTCTGTATGTACGGATATTAGTGTGTAGGGGGCACAATTTTGTCTACCCTGTTTGATGCTTAACTTCTGTGCTTTTTGTCGAAAATGTCTGAAATTTGGTTATTAGGGAATCGATGCTATTAAATTTTGGTGGTTAAAGGTCCATGGGGTGGGAAGATAATGGGGGGGTCGTGTGTATTTCCAGTAGGGTCGGACTTAATGACAATTGTACTTGTTATTATTATTTACATTTTTTTCCTATAAAACCCACCCCTACCCTCTAAATTAAGCTTTTAGCCATTTTATAATATCTAAAAATATAAAATGTTTTTAAATAAAATATGATAACAGATGGCTCCATCAATATTTTAAATGTTGCCGGGAAAGTTGAGCAACTCGTTGCTGGTTTATATTCTGTTGTTATTCTTTGTAGTTGTTTCTATCTTCCTTTGTACAGTAGTTGCATCTATTTTTTTTTCTTTTTAATTATTAGTGTTCTCTGTAGTTGTTGCTACAATTTCTTTCTTTCTCTTCTTGTAAAATCTCACTTTCACGTTACAAAGTTTGATACTTTTCCTCATTTATTTTGAAAAAATTCTCAATAATCTTACTTCTTACACCCAAAAATTGGCAAAAAATTCCGATCAGAATCTTCATATCTTTTATTTTATTTACTTTTTTAAAAAAAGGTATAGAAAACAAAAACGAAAACTCTCCATCTTCACAACACACTTGTGAAGTTTAAAGATTCGAACTGAGCATTTCCCTCACTACCAAATCAAAACCAAATATTTCTACTAAAGAAAAATCAATATATATATATTTTATATTTCTCTCCCTCTCTTTCTATATATATAAATATATTGAAAATCCCGTTTTCTTTCGAAAATAAAAATACATTTTCCTCTTTTACTACTTTAGCAACATCTCTGGAGCGTATTGAAATTGGTTTTTAAAGAAGTATTACATGCAAAAGATACTACTTGCACGAATAAAGATATTCTACTATTTAAGAGATTTTTAGATATACGGAAGAAATTAATTTCCGGTACAGATTTTCTTCTTTCAACTATTTTTTTCTTTTTTTTTTTTGTTTTCTTCCTTTGGCATAAAGGCAGAAAACTTAAAAGTTTTCAGTGATCCGGATGGATGAAAATCGATTGGTACAATAAATTTATAGCCACATAAAGTCTAACATACCGTGCCATGTGGTGAGGTCCTTTGTACACCGCAACCCACAAGAATAGATTTAACTCTTTGAAGAAAATCTTAAGTAAACAGTTGAGTTCGGATAACTTCCTCTACACTTATTTACTCGAAGAAATAATACTGAAGAAATCAAGCTAGAAAATAAGATATTTGCCTGATCGATAAATCATTGTTGTAATTTTGTTCTATTTTCGTATTTTTATGATTTCTTGCTCTTCTTTTAGAAGTCTTGAAAAGTTTTACTTACTTATCTTCGCTATTTTTTTAAAAGAACTTTATAATGCTGTTTTCTTTGTTAAACTATGCAGAAAAGCTTTGAAACTTTGCTGTTTTTTAACTAGTTTTATATAAATTCGGTTCGAGTTGTATTGCTTTATAATCATGATGCTTAGATTTAACATTGTTTTCTATGATAATTAACTGTCTCATTTATTAGATGAGTTCTTAGTTATGTTATTAACTATATAAACCAAGCTCTTAAGTATAATTTCTAACTTAATTTTTATTAAGATTCTTTAAAATTCATTCAAAATCGATAGTTTTAATGTATTGCTCATGTTTTATACGTTAATTATCTATTTGATTAACTATATCTTGGATTTCAAGCTTAATTTTTAAGACTTTTATAAGCTAAGCTTCGTAATTTCGCAGTTTCTTTAAACTTCGCTTGAATTTATACGTTTATAAGTAAATTATTTAGACTTAACTATGTTAATTGCTTGTATAATCGTCTCAATTTATATTTTAAGCATATTTATAAGCCAAGTTTTAACTAAGCTCCTAGCTTAATTTATTTGTGTAACAAAACTTCAACTGAGATCAATATCTCTTACTTTCAATCTTGTTTTTATCTGAACATCTTGGTTCATAACTAAACTGCCTCAGTCAAGGATGTTCTATGAAAAAAGTTTCCTAGTCATTCTCACAAGTAAATCCACACTTTAAAAAAATTACTTATAAAATTATTTAAACTTAAAATTCATATTTTAGTATTAAAAATAAACTGAAGTTTAATTAATTCAAAGCAAAATAGTGAAATATTTATATGTTGTAGCATTTTATGAGCTCAGGAGCTTGCCTTTAACAAAGCTTAATTTTGCCCATTTTTATGTAATTATTAATTCATTTACAACAGTATTTCAAACTTAATAACTTTATTAACCAGTGCAGACAATTTTACGTAGTAAAAGTATCAAAGATTGATATTTTTTGTTTAATTTATTTATAAATCTCAATTTTTAAGCTCTCTACTTAGTAATTTTTGTTTTAAAATATTCTAAATTAATAAAATAACTGTAATTTAACTAAAAGAGATTTATTATCTGAATTTTCCCCCATAAATTATCATTTATGATATAAAAAAAATAGGCATTTTTATTAAATTTTCTAAGATTTATAAGAGGTGATGCATACGAAATTATTATTAATGTATTATTTAAAATTTTGTTTTCTTGAAAAATATTCATTAAAATTATTAATTAACATTCCATAACACCAAAAATAGCTCGGAAAATATCAAAAATTTTGATAAATTAATCCTTCTTCATCATAAACTTATCAAAATGAATAAATAAAGCATCAAAAATTGATGCTTTACTCCTCCTCATCATGTACAAAAATTAGAAGAAAAGAGTAATAAAAACGCGTGGAATAATTTTATAACAAATTTATTCATAAAATTTACGATAAAATCTTCCAAAATAACATCTTAAGTTTATTAGAAGTTCATAAAATAATCATTACATGACGTAACTTTGCATGCATGCTAAGAAAATATCATTGGAGTTTTCGTGCAGAGATCAGATTTAATGATAATTATTTGCTAATCTTCTTGAAGATCCGTTATTTTTATAGCACTAAAGCTAATTAAACCGTAGAAAATTGCAGATAAACTAGAGCTATAAGTGGAAAATTTAGAGGATTATCAAGGGTTTTAAACTTCAATGCTCATCTTCACCATGAGCATATTAAGTGAGTAAAAAAGTGTATATATAATATAAAATTAAAATATGGAGTAAAGTTTATCTTGCATATCACTTGCATAACAGTCATGCGAAACTCTCATAAGGCCCACAAATTTCTTGAACAGCCAATAAAATTCTTATTCTATAGCAAAGTATCGTATACAAGCTGATAAATACAAACTTTCCTGCAGAGTAAAGATTTAATGATAATTATCCATTAATCTAGCTAGAAATTTGTATTTATAAAATATTAAATTAAATAACATGAAAAATTAAATTAGAAAGTTAGATCTTACAGTCGTTATAATTCTAGAAAAATAAATATTTTATATATAAATTAATTAGAAAATTTTCTGTAATGTTCAGAGTATAGAAATGATTAAAAATATAAATATTTTAAACGAAATATGAAGCATAATCTATAAAAATTACTGAAAAGGATGCATAAAAAGTAAACAAATTTAGCATTACCTTTCGGTATTTTGAGACTTTCTAGATTATATATATATTTTTTTACTTAAAAAAAAATAAAAATTTAGAGTATAAACTATAAAAATCATGCATTAAAACCTATATAAATCGTACATAATGTGGATAAATGTGACTTGTTCCTTCTACATTTTCAGAAACTTTAAATTAAATACATACAAATTTAGAAAAAGAAGTGCGCTTTTAATTAAAAAAATAAATATTTGGAGCTAAAAATTTAGAGGTTAAAAAATAAAAATTACGCAGCAGAACCTATAAAAATCATATAAAAATTGAATAAATTTAACATTATTTTCTGTATTTAAATTAAAGACACAAAATTTGGGGAAAAAAACATATTTTAATTTTTAAAAAAATGCAAATCGAAGTTGAAATTCTTTAATTTCCTTCGACTAAAGAAGGGAAAAAACAAAGAATCAGTAGAGACTAATAATAAAACAAATGCAATTACACACGATACGATCAGATAAGCGATCATTTTCATAGCAACTATTACAAAACCACATCTTAGAAGAAAGGAAAAAATTAGAAAAAAAAATAAAAACAATAGTAGATACATCAAAAAATTTACATTTGAAATAGTCGCCATTAACTCTTAGTGGTGAAGTATCTACAGACATTAAGGAGGGAGTAATGTCCTTTGAACAAATTTAATGTGGCGTGCAAATGGAAATTTGTTCTTTACAAAAATATATTTTCTCGTTTCTTCGTTATTTTAGCATTGTTTAATATTTTAAATATATTATACATTGACTAGAATACGAGTTATAAAAAAATATGACAGTTAAAACAAAATGACGATATACATATACATGTATAAACACACACATCAGTCGGGTTTTATCTGGATGAAATATTAATATATTTCATGCTATTAATCTAGTATGTTGTCTCTAATAAAAGCTTGAAGGATGGGCTTACATATAAAAAGGGGGAAAGATTGTTAGACAATTTTATAGGCTACTGCCTTCAAAAGTAACGACTAACATCTGTAACACACATGTCATTCTTTGAAAAAAAAAGATCAATCTTCCCTTTTAAAATTTCGACAATGAATGCATTGTTACGCGTTTTAATCCCCCATAATCCTTATAATCACTTACAAAATTGTTGAAGATTATTATAGAAAGGATTAATATAATCTCAGATTGAAGTGGTTTAATGCATTCGACTCCACCCATACGTTTCTGTTGATAACTTTCATTAATGTCAGTTGAATAAGACGAAAATCTTTGTTATAGGTTTTTTCTTTGTTAAAGAATTGATTTATTTGAAAATTAGTGTTTAAAAATTGAAATATTTTGATGAAAAATTTATTAATTTCAAATTTTGTTAGGATATCTGCATTTTATTTAATATAAATTGCCTGTTGAAATCAAATATAAAATTCTGTAAATTTCAAAAAATTATAGCTGTAATTAAAACAAAAATTAAGATTTTCGAAGAATTAAATTCAGATGAAAATTAATAATTGATATAAAATTAATGAAACTTGGTGTTGCTCTTCTTCATCCCAATTGATCTCTTCAGCATCTTGAGATGATGTATACTTATCTTTAATGTAGAATTTGTATATCTATATTTTCATGCATTCTGCATCTCAAAATATTAGTTAAACAGGCCAAGCTTTTAGTTAATCATAGTAATTCATTTAATTTATCGGTAGCAAAGCATAATTATTATAATTATAACAACACAGCTATTAAATTTTCTCATCTTTCAATCGTTCAGGAAACAGCATGTAATGCATAAACAGTTAAATTTATATTTTTTTTATATTATATTGTATCAAAAATTTACATAATTTTAATGTAAGAAAGCATAATTAAATCATTTATAACGTAAAATTATAGTATAGTAAAGCAGATGGTTTAGAAATCTGCAAATTTCCGTGAAAGTGCATATCATATATTCAATTATAACTAGTTAAACAGGCGTGAATTTTGGTCACATTTATAATGTAATTTGCATAATTTTAGTATAGTTAAAACATAATTAATTATATATATGAAGTAAAGTTGTGGATGATAAAATGCTCTTTAAAATTCTTATTTTCTTGATAATTTCTCACGAAAATACGCTTTAAAGTATTTCCTGTTTCAAGCTCCCTTATCAAAATATGCTTTGAACCTTTAATTTTTTCCACTTTTTTATGAAAATATTCTTGAAAACCTTTCCTGTTTGCTGTTTTTTATCTTTAAAACATTTCATTTTTTTACACTTTCTCACTTTAAAACCTTTGCTTTATGCTGATTTCTCATAAAAACACTTCAAAATCTTTGTACATTTTGCTGATTTCTGACAAAAATACGCTTTAAAACCTTACATTTTCCACGTTTTCCAGTACATTCGGTTCCTTTTTACTGTTTTTCACGAAAATCTTTCCCTTTTTCTTCCGTTTTATTCATCAAAACATTTTTTAAAGATCTCTCTTCTTTGCCATTTTCTCATAAAACATATGTCGCGTTTAGAACATTGACAATCGTATATCTTTCAGATTGATGATGTTTCGTTGTACACTATACCTGTCAGCTCATCTCTTATACTTTTTTTCCTCGACCCCTCACTGGTCGTTTCACTATAGCCACAAGATTCGTAGAAGGATCAAGACTAGACTGGAAGATAAAAATACACACATCTTATAAGCCTCTAGGCTTTCTTCTATGAAAAAAATGATACTTTCTTTAAAGAATGCGTTATTGAAAGGTAGCAATAACATGTTACAGAAGAAGAAGAGAGCATATATTATTAAGGGAATGCATCAGAAAGGGAAACATGATGAATCGTTACGATACAAATTCCTTACTATAACATGTTCATTGCCATGCCAAAGTATTGGAAAGTCATTTTACGGATCGAAAAACAATTTATAAAATGGGTTTATATTTAATATTGTCTTCCATTGATCTTAATATTTGAATTTGACAGTGAAAAATTTTGATATTATTCATATATTTGATAGATTTTGCCATTGAGAGTGTGTGACTTTCGCGTCGCGTCGCGCCGCTTCCATTATTGGAATTTCGAGAATTTTTTTAAAATTTATATACCCATTATAGCTTTAAATATTACATACGTAAAGCTTTACATATTATGCACTAAATTTTATAAGATTTTATTATATATATATTTGTTTGTTTTGAGTGAAAGCTTTTACGCATCGCCTAAAGGCGCGACGCGACGCGACCTGTAAATATTGTATATCGTATATTAATAATTTATATAAAACTTGCAAAATTATTTATTATAAAAATGTGGAGTTACAACATTTAGAAGGATATAAATCATTTATTGCTAGTTTTACATTGAGAGTCAATGTGCGCGACGCGCGCGACGACGCGAGCATGGTGAACAGAATACGAAATTATTGAGAAAGTATAAGTAAATTTACTTTATTCGTAATATCACCATAATTACAAGAAAATTCATTATCTAGATTAAGTAATTATTTACATAATATACTTTTTTTCTTATAAGTCGATAATTAAGAAAAATCTTAAAAACTATTCTTCTTTCGCACGAATATATTTAAAAATATATATTAAATTAAACATATTTTAAAATAAACACAGATAAAAATTTATTTACAAAATAATATAAAAGCGTTTGGAAGCGTATACTGGCAATTGCAATAGTGACTGTCGTATCTTAATGCGCCTCAACGCGCCTCATTTTAAACAATCCTAACAATTATATCGATTAACCAATCAAATGAAATATTACTCAATCTGTAAGTTTACATTATCAACTTCATTATTCTTCTAAAAATGATAACCATAGGGTAGATTCTTGGAGTGTTTTAAGCATGAATACAGTAGACGAAACACCTGGCCTACACGTGAGTGGAATGTAATTAATTTTTTCTACATCCTCTCAACTCGTTTAATCCGCATACTCCCCGTTTGATGACAGAATTAACACATTTTAAAGCTTTCGTAAAGGTAAAGAAAAAAAAAAGACGAACATCCCCTTCAATATGCGATAAAGGTTGCAAGTTATTAACACCACTACTTAAAAATGCGAGGGGTGTAGAAAGAGGAAACAAGTACACATTAATATGTAAGACCCGTACATGATCATTGATACTGCCTACAGGACATCTCGAAATGATGATGTATCGAGTACACCTCAGGCAACAACAGCTCCAGTTAAAACACTTCAGCAAATCTGTTCTGCTGCTCTGGGAGGGGCACCCCTTTTAATTTGACCTCACACGAATTTAAGTCGATATTGCACTAGATTGGTGTCGTCATTAGTATCGAACCCCCCCTTTACTAGTGTAATTACTAACCTTTTGACATTACACCTATCATCGTATTCGGTGGTGGTCTATAACCAATTTTCTTGTCCGGTTCCACCCTCCAATCACCTGGTTATTACGAGAAAGCCGTCAAAATCCGATGGTGCAATCATGATTTTAACGAATAGATAACTTTACACGAGAAGAAGTAAAGCTGCATGTCTCGTACATCACTACGCCTTGTTAGGCATTACCCTTAGGGTGAATTGTAAGGTCATTTCTATACTCTTCTCCAATTTAACGAGTTGTGCCAATTAAACCGTTACTCTCTTAATTTACGATAGTTTATAATTTACTATGATCTTTCTACTGATTAAAGAGGGTTCGAACCTTATAAATTTGTATAAGTTTATATCAGTTAGAAAACGTTGCATTTCTAACATTTAAATTGATGACAATAGAATATTATTTCAAAGAGAAATTCTTAGATAATTGTTAAAATTAGCAATTTTTCTTATAATAATCGAGTTAGGTTAAGAATTTGCTAGTGTAAAATTGATAGAAGATGAATAGAATTTATTCAATAAATGTAATAAATGACAACAACGATATTATTATAATTAGTTCATTTCAACAATGAAAGACTATAATGAATGAAATTAAATAATAAATTCAACAAGAAAGTATAACAATGAATAAAATGTACAAATTAATGCCACAATAAACGATAACAATGAATGAAATGTACAAATTAATGGCGAAGTAATGGATGAAATTTACAAATAAATACAACAATGAACAACAAAAATAAATGAAATTTACAATATTTACAAGTAAATTCAATATTATTAAAGTAGAAGGAAGAACATATTATTGAACCGGAAGAATCTATAATTATATAATTTATGAATAATTAATAATTTTTTTGCAAACTGACAAGTGTATATATAGGCCTATATACACGTAAAACATCATCCCAACATTTTAATACATTTATAAAGTTATCAAAAGTATTAATTCATTCAATTAAAGCAAATATTTATTCAATATTAAATTATAATAATCTGAATTTATTTATCACACATCTAAATATAATTAATCTATGAATTTATTATGATTTTAAAGACGAATTATTTAAATTAATCATAAAAAATTCATTATAAACCAAAAATTATTAGTATTTTATTACTTTTACAACTGTACCAAGTAATTAGGTTTATAAAATTTTTAATATTACAAAAAAATTATCACAAAATTTAATTTTTCATTTAAAATAATGTTTGTATATTACAAAAATTCGTTATAACTTTTTATTTTATAAATTAAATACATTTTGGAAATAAGGAAAAAAAGGGTCAAATTTTCTAACATTCAAACCAAAAATAAATATTTTTACTTCACAAAACTAGTTTCGTGCCAGAAAAATTGAGGTCAGGAAACTTATAGTTACGTTTCAGTTCAATAAAAAAATATATATATGTGCTTTTTTTAGGCGAAACTATTACATTTCTTTCTAAAAAATAAAAAAAAAAGATGGCATCTATGGTTAAGCAGTGAATGAATTCTTGGATTTCTAAGAAATTGTCAGAAACAAATAAGTAAAAACTCTGTTTCGGACAGTCGACACCTCCTAAAACTGTCAGACGTTTCACGCGTTGTGAAGATCAGAGCCGTATGTCGTTCTTTAAGAGGAGTTTTATGAACCCCAATTAGGGATGGGATACCATAAAAATTCCCTCAGACGACAATAACGGTTCACCTAACGACTATCCCTCGAGGCCTAGTTGCACCAGATGGTTGCAGCATTAGACTAAACAGGCGCTGCTACAACCATCAGCTTTTGATTGCCACCATGCATTAATTTCTACCTTTTCATAAAATCATCCTTATCCCCATTTGATGATAAATGTTGATGATTGAGGCTATTGATCTCATGTTTTTTTTTTTTTTTCATTTACTTATTCCTCGAAAGAATTGCTAAAATATCTGTTACAAGGATGCTTCGGAGCCATATTTTAGAAGGTTTAGAATTCGAGAAAGGAAATAAGTTAAACGTATTAACGTAATACTTTTCTATCTTTCACGAAAAATTGCTGAATTATCCTTTTTTAGAAAGGTGTCTAGAAGGTTTAGAAGCTAGTTTAAGTATAAGAATACAATGCCTTATTTAATTCCCATAAGAAATGCTGAAGTATCACTTACACGGATGCCATGGTGCAAATTTAAAAGTTAAAATTCAAGAAAGTGGAAGGTTTATGCGTATAAATATAACAGTTTTAATCCTCAGAAGGGCTGAAGTACCAGCTAGAAACATATTGTAGAGACATATTTTAGGAGGTTTATATTTCAGGAAGAAGCTAGTTTAACTGTAAAACATTAATGTTTTTAAGCTTATAAGCACTGAAGTCTGTTAGAGATAGGGGAACTAAGAAACTGTTTTGAAAGATTAAAATTTGAAGAATGATAATTTAAGTACAAAAAAGTGTTTTCTAACTTTTAAAAGATCAAAATTCAAGAAAAATAAAATTTAAACATATAAATTTAGTGTTTTAACTTTCAGAAGCGCTGAATTACTTTTATAGAAAGGCACTGAAAAAGCTGTATTTTAGAAGGTTAACGTTACAGAAACTAGTTTAACTATAAAAATACTATACAATGCTTTTTCAATTCGAAATTACCTGTTACAAGAATATTAAGGTATAATTTGAAAAGTTAAAAGACAAGAAAGAATTACAACTTGTAATGTTTTTAACTTCAGAAGCATTGAAGGATGCTGTAACTGACTGTTGACTAGCTGTTAGAAGGATACAATAGAATCATAATTAGTACGTTAGACTATAATAAGTACTGAATAATGTTACAAACAGTGGCGCGTTATCCTATGTGGAATTGCCTGGAGCCTCTATTAACAGGGCTCTTCAAACAAACCTTCTATAAGAGAATATTTCTCCCCAGAAAATTTCCCGGAAGATAAAGAAATCTTACAAGAAGTTGCTTAACTTTCCCGGCAACATTTGGTAGCGCCATCTGCTACGATATTTTATTATTAAAAACTTCCATATTTTAAATATTATAAAATGACAAAAAAGCTGAATTTTGAGGGTAGAGATGAGTTTTATAAAAAAAAAATGTAAATGCTAATAACGAGTAAAATTATTAAGTCCTACTCTACTGGAAATACACGCGACCCCCATTATCTCCCCACCCCATCGATCTTTAACCACCAAAATTTAACAGAATCAATCCCCCTAAAAAACAAATCTCCCCACAAAATTTCAGAAATGTTCGATATAAAGCATGGGAGTTATTAAGCTTCAAACAGGGTAAGCAAAATCGTGACTTCCCCACACCCTAACATCCATACATACAAAGAAAACTTTGAATTTTTTTTCCATTTTTCGACGTTTTAAAGTGTCCTGAGCCCAAAAATGTAAAAATCTGTGGGTGTCATTTTTTGACTGATCGCCATACTTTCCCTCTGTCATATATGACAGCCGGAAAAATAAACGTGTCTGAAGTCAACACTGTACATGGGTCCCCTAATTCAAATCTCTCTGTGCCCCATAAAGCTATAACTGGCAAAGATACTAAGTAACCAAAATTTAAAGGTGCACACAGAATTTTAACTTTCACAAGAAAGAAGAGCTGGAAAATCTGATACAAAGATGCTGTCGTTTAGAAAGTGAAAATTTAAGAAAAAAGTTGATGGAAAATTTTCTTTTAAATTATAATTTTTGTTAATCGTGTGTAAAAATCTCTTTTATATATTCCCTTAACGAGATTGTTTGTCGTGACAACCATGTTCATCGCCATCCCATCTCCTGTCGACTCAACTTAGATTGATTATTGCAATCTGTGATAATTAACGTTGAGAAAATTGAAATACCAAAGTATTAAGATGAGACGAGAGGTTGGATCAGATACCATGACGAGTTGACATGACGTAATGATGACTAGAATAATGTTATTAGTTTCATTAAGGATCAATAATTTTCACTTACTAACTACGTACCGGATTCAAAAATGGATATTATCTTTAATGATGAATTTCCAACGAGAATATTTACTATTCAATATAAATATATCTGCTTTTATGTGAGTACATTACTTATTCGATTAATCATTACTACTACTCTTAAAATGATTAATTAGATAAAGGAAGAAATTTGGCATGTTAGTCGAGTGAACAGATGCTGTATGAACACTCCTACCATTCATTAATTCCTATTGATTATCTACATTTAGTAATTTTTGAAATTAGATATTTTACTAACGATAAGTTATAATGGAAATTCTCTGTTAAATAAACTTTAAATTAATATAAAATATCAAGTATAAGAGTTATTGCTAATGTTTATATGTAAGTTAAGGATGTAGCAAGATGAGCAATGAGAGTAAGAAGCAATGAAGCAATGTATCATTATTCGTAAGCAGAGTTTATAAATTTTTAGCAATTAAGATAAATAAAATCATATTAAATTACAACCGTAAAGAGCTTCAAGATGATGATGATGAGGGAGCAATCAAAAATTATTAGAATTAATAAGAAAAGGTCGGTCAAACCTCGTTATAGTGCCAGCATTTGTTCGATACTGAAGTTGGCACTAAATTGAGTGAGGCGCTAAACCGAATGATACCAAATAATTAAAATTATTTAACGAGCTCTACACGCAAGTTTCAAAAGTATATAATTTGGTCATAACAATATTCTTTGCAATGCAAAATTGTACATTTGGCAATTCAGAGATAACGAAAAATACTACTAATAGTTATGAGAGAAATCCTTTCATGGATTAGCACTACACGCGCTATATCGAGGGTTTACTGTACTTAAGTGTAAGTAGTAGTAGCAGTTAGGATGTAACATAAAATTTATTATAAGATATTATACTTAAATAATCGTTGGTAATTATTAATAAAGTAATACAAGATATTCCAAAAATTGCTAAAAAAATATCAGAATTATACAATTTAAATAAGCTACAGAAATCATTAAAAAAAATATCAATTTTGTATTCATTAAAAGTCATTAAACTAAAAGACATCAATATTAAAAAGTTACAAAAATCCAGTAACAAAATTTCAATTTTTATCACAATAACATAATAAAAGGAGTTAAATTAAATCAAAAGTATCTCATATAAAATATCAACTTTAATTATTTAAAAAAAAGCACCAAATTGTACGATTGAAAAAAAGCAATATTATGCAGTAACAAAAGAACAAAATATCAATATCATGTAATAGAAAGAGTACTAAGAAATAAGAAACAACAAAATTTCAATAGAATCATGTAATCATATAATAGAAATAGTATAAAGAAAAACAAAATATCAATATCATTCAACACCAAAAGTAGTAAAAAACACAAAACATCAATATCATGCAATAATAATAGCAGTAAAAAATACAAAGTATCAATATTATGCAATAGCAAGAATATTAAGAAACAACAAAATTAATGTATTCATGCAACAGCAATAGTACTAAGAAACAAGAAAATATCAATATCATGCAATAGTAAAAGCAGTAAAAAACACCAAATATCAGTATCATGCAATACCAAAAGTAGTAAAAAACACAAAACATCAATATCATGCAATAATAATAGCAGTAAAAAATACAAAGTATCAATATTATGCAATAGCAATAGTACTAAGAAACAAGAAAATATCAATATCATGCAATAGTAAAAGCAGTAAAAAACACCAAATATCAGTATCATGCAATAACAAGCATATTAAAAAATACAAAAAATTAAAATAAAAATATTTTAAAAAATTGTCACTCGAGTACCAAACAACCAGAAACCATCAACAATTTATAAAGGCAAATATTCATGAAAAAATAAAGAAAATTAAAGGGGGAAAAGAAACCATTAAAAATCAAGTTTCATCATATACGTCATTACAGTAAAAAGACATTACTAAAACTAGATATTATAGTAGAGAAAAGAAATGATAAAAAAATAAAAAAAAATGTATCTTGAAAATTTGCACTTCGGGATTCTTAATTATAAGTTAAAGTCAAATGTTTTTAAGCATAGAAAAACGAACTGATAAGTCTTGTTTGAAGTAAACCAGAGAAAGAAATGAATGTTGTAAAGCACAAGAGCTTACAACATTTATTATCAACAAAATTATGACTGTAAATTATCCGATAGTATTTTGTGGTTGTCTGCTTTGCTGCTAAACTGCATCTTGAATCCTCAAGGTATCAGAAACAAAGACAAATGTACCGTAAAATGACTTATGTTACTAGCAAATGGTTCCGGAGGTTGGAAAGATGAGTTTAGAATGGTTATTGTTCCTTCCCTTTTTTTATTATTATTATTTTCTTTCTCTTATTTTTATTTCTTGAACACTTCAACTTTTTGAACTTTATAGGTTTCGGTTGGGCTGAAATTGTTATTGTTACAATAACGACAGTGCTTAATTTTAAGAGAGAAACTTTAGAAAAATTTTCATCTAAAAATATCTGATTTTTATCGGTTTTTCTTTTATAAAAATATACATATTTATTTTCTTTTACCTATCGATAAAAGTTGTGAACATTTTTTTTGTATATTGCAATTTTGTTGTTAAGTTTTTGTATCTTTAGACTTTATAGTTTTAGATTCTTTTTTATAATTATTGTTCCTAAAATTGTAGAATCACAGTTTCTAGAATTGTAGAATCTCAAATTGTAGAATTGTAGCTTTAGAATTTTTAGTTCTTAAATTTAGAAATTTCTATGTTTTGTATTTATAACTCAGAACTGTAAAATTTTACAATTCCTTAAAACTTTTGCTTCTAGAATTTTGAAATTTTAGAATTTAAAAANGTATATATTTTTAAATGTTATAAGTTATAATTTTATATTTTTTAAGAAAAATATATTTTAAATATATACTTTTTAACTTATATTTTATTCAACGACCCTTTCCAGTTTCCATATTTGTATCTGTGATGTGGATGACAGAAAACAAATCATTTTAAATCCGTGGATGTTTAAGGAGAAGAAAAATAAAAGAAAAAGAAAACTTAAATTTCACTCCAACATAATATAAGCATATAGAAAATGCAAGGTTTGTTGGATATTTTCTGTAACCAGAAAAATGAATATATTTTACAATCCGTTCGAAAACTTCTGTAAATAAATTGAGTTTTGTTCCACATCGTAAATTAACTTGAGAAAACGACAAACATCCAACTTCTCAACGCATTTATACACGAAATAGCTTATATACTGTTCAATGACGTACAACATCCATCTCCAAAACTCAACAGCTTAACGATAATATAAAGCATTTTCGTTTTCCTCCTGAGAGAATAGCTTCAATTCGATTTTTTCTTCTCTTTTTTTTCCAAAAATAATACACGCAACATATATGTATATTTTGTTATTGTTTAAATAAAAATTGAGTCAAATTTTTCATGTTTTAACGAAATTATATGGAGATTATCGATCCTTCTCATGCTTAGTTAACAACTAAATTAATAAAATTTATACTCTTTGATTATTTAATGATTATTGCTGTTTTTTAAAATAAAATAAGCTTCCACGGTAAAAGAGTGTGCTCATTTTTATGACTCCTTTCTGAAATTGCTCGTTTCTATCTGCGCTTGATCATTCTTCGGTCCTTCCATCTGGACCGGCTCGTTTCAGGCCCAAAAATGGGAAGTGCAGACCCATTTTTGGGTTCTTTTAATTAGAGTTGCTCATTTTCATGCTCTTATTTGAAGTGCCCATTATGGTCGAAGGATAAAAGCATTGAACATTTGTAGGTTGTCACGGGTTCGTGCCTAAACTATGAGTTAGTTACGTGAGTTTTCCGGACTTTCTGCATTCGTGTAACATCTAAATAGAGCCACTATCCCACAAAAAGTCCTCCTGGATAGCAGATCGCTTGGTAGATCGCGGTTGAGTTGTGTTATCTTATCTCGTGTCCAATCCTCTCCGGAATTTCTGAGGTCTCTATCTAAGCTTGAATAAAGGAACTCAAGCAGGGATCCACGAGTGATCAAGCTCAAATAATAGATGTTTATCTTGTTTTGTTCTGGTGCTCATGCTCATTCTTGTTTGAGCTTTACTAGAGAACCCAGAAATTGATCGTTCTTGGGTTCTCTAGAATTGCTCATTCTTATACACCTCAGTAGTAATATCTATACCTAACAAAGCCCAAACCACTAATGGCCAATTAAAAGTGAAGATTTAATTTACGTAATTTAAATTCTCGCTTTTGATCCGTCATTGCTGGTTTGAGGTGAATATACTCTTCTCTATCCGAGCTTGTTCATTCTTAACTTTATCAGAACTTGGCACGTTTCGGTTCCTGTTGATTGGTTTTCTTATATTAGGGTCCTTCACATTGTCCAAAATTTAGTTTTTTATAATGATATAATAAAAGTTTAGGCCTTCTCTTAGCCCTAAAAATAAGCACAAGTTTAGATTTTGGTAATTTTTTACAAGTTTATGGTATCAAAACGTGTTTTAATTGCTTCTTTAATCAGGATTTACATAGAATTTTAATCATTATTAATTAAAGTGTTGATATCTAAGCTATTGTTAATGAATTTTCAACTAGTGTTAATCATATGGATTTAGATAACTTTGTCGTTTTACTGATAAATTTTACATGTATCACGTAAAATTTGTACAAAGTAAAAAGAAGAGATGGTTTCTAAATTTATTTCTGTTTTAATGAAATTGACTGTTTATATGTCATTTTAATTAGAAAATTTTCGTGAAATACTTTTAAATTTATGCAAAAACACGAATTTCTATCGTTTTTAAACGAACATTTATTACAATAATTATTAAATATTTTAAGTGAAAGTTCAATGAGACAACAAGCAATTATTTATTGTGACAACATCACAATGCTAGGCTGCAATTTTTAATCATTTAAAATATATGCTCTCTGCCTCAAATTAGCACTGTAATAGTCTTGCCTTTGTACATTATACTTTTTCTTTAACAATAGAGTCGTGCCAGTCATCTATTAACTGCTTTCAAGGAAAGTTCTGAATTGAAATAATGTGACTTCCAGTTTGCATCGGAAGTTCATATACAGTTAATCGGGGCATTCTGCCCATAAGATTTTCGCATCCAGCCTTGAATTTTATCTATCTAACTTCGTTCACGAGATTAAGAAAAGACAGACGGCTGTACTTACGGACCGACGACAGTGGGAATTTATAGATCTATAGTTTTTTTTCAAATTGCAGCCCAATGACTTTTTACGGTTTATTATCACATATTCTGCTTAAATTTATAAGGATTGTATTGATAGAAGTAGACAACACAACACATAGGTGATCTGCCAAGGGGGAATGCCTCCTGGGAGGATTTTCTATGGGAAACTGGCTCTTTAGATGTTAGACACGTGAAGAAAATCCGGAAAACCCCACGTGACCAGCCCGTCGGTCAGACAGGAACCCGCAGCTAACTACCAGTGTTCTGTGGTTTTATCCACAGATAGACTTAAATTTATATGATGAGCTCCAACATTTACAACTTCAAGCAAAGAAAATTACCAAAATATGAAATTTTATAGTAATGCTCAAATAAAGCAAGTAAAATTAACTATACAGTATTAATAATTTATTCTTCATTAAATGTTAAATTTTATTTTTTAAGCTAAAAAGTTGTACCCCAAACTAAACTAAAAAATGAACTTTCATTGTTCTGCTAAGCAGCCTCCTCACAATTAATTAATTATTCGCTAAAGACAATTTACACAGGATTTTAGTGTTATATTACACCAAATTTTGTATAATACAACCTTCAAAATTATAGAAAACTGAAGAAAACAAACATTTTAAACAAACTTTACATTGTATCTTCCATAGATTTTTATTAATTGTAACTACAGAATTCTTAACAGTCATCCTTTACACAAACATCAAAGAGAATCATCATGTTAATTTCACTAAACAGAGTGAAGCGCAACTTCACTTGATATCTTATTGATATCTGTAAATAAGACATTAATGAGAATATGATAAGGACCAGATCACTTAAAGATAAGCAAGCTGTAGCTTCTTTATACAAGTTTCTCTAGTCTCAAAAGTTATTTTAATCAACTTTATTGATCTATATATTAGTCCATATTTTCATATTTTAGTAATTAGTATTTGAATACAAGAGCTGCTGTTACAAACCGCATCTAATAGCATCATTTGAATATTACTCGAGTAATTTAAGATGTTATCATTTCGTTTATTATTGGATTAGACATTTAATTATAGAAGTCATCACATGATTTAACGTATTTGTTTGTTTTATTTTATGTATATTGCTATGAAATCCAATAAACTCTCGTTGGAAATGGCATATGTCACTTTCTCTTGCAGATTGAATTTTCATACAAAACTTCAATAATTTGCTTATAAAATTCAACAATTTTCCTGATTTTTTACATTTTTTTTGTGTTTTTTCTTCAAAAAGTCTGAGGAGATCGCTTTAACTTACGATTTAATCCCCTCTGGAAGAATCCGAGATCGAAATCACGCGAGCAAAAACTCAGGAATCTTTTTTGGGTGGTCTCTCCCAGAAATATTGAGCCCCGTTTCTCATCACCCTCGTTGTGGGCCTGGCTAAACCTAAGATGGGCGTGGGCAATAACACTCGAATAATTTAAAATTATATATATATTTTTGACGCTCTCCAACCTGTGGACTCTAAGACCTTTTAATCGTATCCATCATGGATTTAACTAGGAATTCACAATGGGGGAGAGAATATGGTAATAGACGAGGTACAACACTTCCAGCAAAGATCACTCCCTGAAAAATTCCTGGGGTTTTCGACCTCTCGGATTCGAACCCGGGTTCCCCAGAGGGATAGCCCTTAAATGCATCAGCAATCCGGACTCAACAATAAATATTTTTATTTTTTGGCATTTTTTATAAATCGTAGTTCTTGACAAGATCTTTAAATTTCTACAGTTATTGTGAATTTTTTAAATTTTGTTTTATAAAGTTTTACATTTTTATTTTTCAGTGAATTTTATTTTCATTTGGTATACAATATTTTCAATTCTTTAATTTTGATGATTTTCTTTATATTCCAAGGGAAATTTTATAATTTCTTTTGATTTTTTTTAAAAGAATTTACTCTGTTTGAAGTATCAAACTCATTAAAGTATGCAATTTTTAAGCAACAATTTAATGGTAAATTTAAGTAGATTGTAATAAATGTCAAGTTATATAAAAAATTAAGAAAAAGTCAAGAGAAAAACAAAAGAACGCAAAAATTTATGGGGAAAAATCAGGGCTGTGGAGTCGGAGTAGGAATTGGAGTTGGAGTCGGAGTCGTGGAGTTTTGGTGTTTTAGCCGGAGCCGGAGCCGGAGTAGGAGTCGTCAAAAATCCGCCTACTCCGACTCCTTTTTACTTTCCAATTTGTTATGTATATAAAACGGAAAAGTATTGAAATCGTGTCAAATTCGTCTCGCCAAGTCTTTTTTGCAAATCTACACGTTTAGAGACCTCCCGAACTCCCAAGAAAGTCAATAAAAGGGGGAAAATTAGAGCGCGCGTGTGTGTCGGCGTCTAATTTGTTTAATTTCTTTATTTTCTGTTCTGAGATATTAAACAATATCTCCGAATGGGTAAAGTTTAAGAAACGAAATGTGGCACTGTGGCTTACGTATAAAGGGGCATTAATACTATTACATTTTTGTTCTTAATTAAAGGAACAGGATGAAGACATAAAAGGGGTCATGTGTCATATCTCTTAATGCATATTTTACACGTTATTAGCGTTCACAATTTAAAAAAAAAATAAAAATAAAATAAATCTCGTCTCTACCCTCAAAGTAAGCTTTTTGTCATTTTATAATAGTACAGTAAAACCCGTTAAGATGTTCTCACCTAAGACGTTAGAATGTGTATGGGGACATGATTTTGTTCAACCACTTTGACGCTTAATAACTAACTCGTGTTAAACCATCTGACTCCGATTCTAACCACTCTGATCACAGAAATTATTAGGCTTCAAACAGGGTAAACAAAATCGTGTCCCCCATACAGTCTAACATCCACACATATAAAAAAAAAAAACCTCGAATTTTTTGCACATCTCGAAATTTCAAGGTGTCCTAAGTCCAAAAATGTAAAAATTTGGAAGGGGACATTTTTCGACTGAGCGCTACGCTTTCCCTCTGTTATATTATAACAGCCGGAAAAGTAAAAATTATCCAATACATATTTATATAATGACTGTGTCATTACTTAAAGGAGTCTTTTAGCTTTGGAATAAAAAGTTTCTACGTTCTATCTTTATTAGAACTCTATTTATTGAATATTTTATTCTGAGGTCACATGACAGAATTTCCGGGTCTGTTTCGGTAACAAGTCCGCCCCTGGTCGGGGTCGGAGTCGGAAAAAAATTCAAAAAATCATTAAAAAAACAAAAATAGAAATTTTTGTTCTTTATGATTTTTTTTATGATTGAACGTACGAAAAGTCTAAACAAAATAAATAATTACAAATATATAAAAAAAAATTTTTAAATTAAGAACAAAATCACAAAAGAAAACTTCACGAAACATGATTTTTGGAATTAATTCATTTCGAAATTATTCAAACAAAGAAGAAAAATATATAGAAAATAAATAGAAAAATAAGGTAAAAACGAAAAAAATATATAAGAAGATAAAAATTTCATAAGAAAAATTACTTCTTCAATTCCTTAGCACGAATAGGAATTTAAATGAAAGTGGAAACCCTGATATCCGAATTTAAATTACTTATATAACTATATTAAATTCAGAATAAGTCACTAGTAGTAATTTATTCATGAATATGACTTTTGAGTAATACATACGAGTAAAAAATCAATTTTTGTTTTTTTTAATATATTGATAAGCATCCTTACGACTTACTTTCTATTGATAAATTGGATGACAGTTGGTCTCAAACCATTATTAAATAGAAGGTAACTAAGTTTGACGAATGCCATAGGCAATAAACAAGAATGTAACTATGTTACGTCGTTTGTCTTCCTTCTCTCCTCATTGATTTTCTATTATTAACTCGCTGTTTATTATTCCGTTTTTTGGGAAAAAATTGTATAAATTTGTATAATTTTTACAAATATTTAATTAGATTTAATTCAGGATTATTGTAGAATCCTTACTCGTTTCTCCTGAGTTATCGGTCTGATTGAAACGTTGATGAATCAGGATCAAATGGAAAGGGCAAGTTTTAAGGATTTACTAGACCTGTTTTTAGTATTTTTTTATTCATACAGTTAAATTTAAAAATGTGTTTTTAATGATTCATGCAATTTCGATAAAAAACTGGTATAAATTTATTATAAAACTCTGTTTTGCATCTCTAAATTATACTTTTCCTGCTCGACATTATTATTATTTTTTTATTAAATGTTAAAATTTTTCTATACCTTTAGTCATATTTTTTAATTATAATTTAAATTCGGGATTTAAAGCGCGTCTTTCCTATGTTTTAATAGAAAAATTATAATTAATTCGTAAAAAATAATATAATGATCACATTATAATTTTTCTATTAAAACATAGAAAGACGCGCTTTAAATTCCGATAGAAACATGCATCATCATTGACCCCTACATTAATGAAATACTACTTAAATTCGATTTTCGTATGACAATTTAGGGCCTTAAAGACAAGGAAAATAAATTTGAATGCTCATTAATGATTTAATTAAATAACAGTATTAAAATTGCCATAGAATCTGCCAGGATGGATAAGGATGAAGATGAACATAACGACTACTGAAGCAATACCAAGCAATACCTTTATGTTTCAGAGCCATGTGAATATTATAAATATTAATCTGGCATTTAATATTTTTTTACTAGAATCTACTTGGTGTAAACAGAATGAATAGAAATTGTTCTGCATCTCCTCAAAGCAGCAGGAGAGGGGGGAAATCACATTAATGAAAGACTTATCAGAAAACTGGATCGCTATTGCTACAGACAAAGGCCTCCTAAATCATCAGATCTGACTCATTGATTTTTTAATAGTGTTAAAATCTAGTTTTATATCTTTCTTCTATCAAAGAATCTTAATGATTTCAAAAACTCATCACTCACGTCAAGGCATTTCGTAAGAAAGAATTCTTGATCTAAAATTTACCATCACTTTACGCGATCATCATCACTTCTCTCACTTTTCCATATTTAAATCCTACGTAAATTAACTTTCCTGTATCAAAAACGGCATTAAAATTTAATAAATTATCAAGTTTTTCAAAGATTTACGCAAAAATATTATACGAAATTAATAATAATACATAAAAAAACCAAGCTAAACTATAGCCTTACAAGTATCAGACATAATTGCAACTAGATTGTGTGTAATGGAATGAAGATAAGTCCTAAATCCTATAGGATTAGGTGAAGATTTGTGTAGTGACAAGTGAATATTGATAGTTGAGATCAAAGATAACTTATTAATAAACGAGATAATCGTGTCATGAGGTTAGATAATGATCAGAATGATTGTAATTCTAAGCTTCTATCCCTCATCTCCAACCAGAATTTTATAGTAAACAATTATAATATATACGCTTAATATTTTTGTAAAGGTAGAATTTATGGTGTGGGGTTAACAGTGCTATAGATTTTAAAGCAATTTTCAGCAAAGAATGGTGCTATACTTCTGGTGAAACTATTAAAGTCACAGCAACGAATTCATAGATACTACTCCACATATAAAACTACAGAAATTTATATTCTTTAGGTATGGAAGTGAATATAGTAAGTTACATTTTGCAGTTTTCTACTTTCATGCTTTTTTGACACAAATCTTCTACAACTGGAATAATAAAAGTCCATGTTAAGCCAGGCGAATAAAGTAAAATGTGATTTATAATAATAATAATAACAAATTTTTATGCAAAAATTATTTTACTAATTAAAATATTAATTGATTAAATAGTTTGATAAATTTCATGATAATATTTATGAAATTACATAAGTATTCACGAAAATTATATTCTTAAAGAAGAAAAACTTAAAAATGTCGTTTAAAAATTTAAAATTTCACAATATTTTAATTATAGTCTGACTACTCTAAGAATAACCTTATAGCAAGGTTCTAATTTCTACAAACGAGTTCATTATTAATTTTTTCAGGGGTGGCCGCATCTTAACGATTACAAAGAGACGTTTTATTCATTACTACTTCATTTATTCGTCACCGTAACAATTTACAAAGTTTTATCACAAGGTTTAACATTGTTACGTTATGCAAAGTAGTAACATCTGCAACACATCAAGTTAAATAATTAAAAATTATAACTTAACTGTGAATTTTTAATGAAATTTCCGGATTGTATAGGGGGGAGTCTGAACAAATGTTTCTAGTAATATTTAATTGAGGAGATGTCAGACGAAAAATATCGATCAGATAGAAGATACGCTCACAGAAGGGTCAATTATAGTTTACATTAATGAAAATGATTGTGACACAATATCTTTAATTTTCATACAAACACCTGATTTTAGGATAATTTGATTATCTCGCTGTTATACAAGTAAGATTAAATACTGTATAAAGTTAGATTTCTTAATTACCTGACATCAGAACACTTATTTGTATCAAGCGTAATGAATTAAATACTGTACTGTTGTGTGCCGTCCCCTTTTACTCGCTCACCCCCTCGTATAAGAGATGGAAACTTAAATTAGTGTAGATTGTAGTGTGGTTGATAGGAGGAGGGAAATGTTAATTGTTGTGGTGGGGTTGGTGGAGTAGTAGAGATGTGGATTATAGTCGTGAAGTAAATCTTAGAGGGTTAGATAGCGATGCGAATTGTTGGAGGAGGATAGGAAGATGACGTGTCGTATACTTAACTGTAGATAAGTGTAGATGTATATATGGATTGACAAGAATACATGAAGTAGTGTGTTGAGTATTGTAAAGGATAGAGGGAAGTAGTAAGCCATTCAAACTATTCTGACGTGTTATAAGAGGAAACAGATATACAAAAATTGCAGTTTACATCCCTTTAGGATAGTGTAGATAGTAGGACTAGCTGGAAGGTATAGACGAAGGTGTATTTCGAAGGATAGGCGAAACAAAAGCCATTTGAATACAGTTGGATAGACAGAAAAGTGGTAAACCATTTGAACTGTTACGCGGTGGGTGATGAAATGGAGTACAGACACGAGCTAGTGTGATGACACTAGAAGCCAATGTAAACTGTCGTGATGAGTAACTGAAAGGATAGGATGCCGGGGCAATGGAAGAACAAACAATGTAAACTATCCGTTGAGACAGACGGAAAAGTAGAAATCCATTTAAACTATTACACTGGAGTAAACAGGAAAGTTGCAAGAGATACGTTCAAACTATCCAGTATAAGGAGTAAGAGCGGAAATATTAATTGCCGTAGTGGAGAAATTAGTAGGGTGGGTAGAGATGTATACAAACTGTCCATCGTAAAGGTCGCACGTGCTACCAAAAGACCAATATGGCTGCTAACCGCATTTAGAATGTCCAGATGGAGATAATTAATCAAGTGTCGACTCGGCCAGCTAATGAAACAGGCGCTGTTAAAATTAATCTAGCTAATTAATCACACTTTCCGAGTGCGTTTGGAGCAGTCTGAAATCCGTTATCCACCCATCTATCTTCACGGGTCAGCTGGGATGTAGCATGGTTTGATTCATTTGAATGATCGTATTTAGACGACTCGATTCGAGTGTTTCGTCTTTTGTTGTTTAACATGATTTTCTTAATGGTTCGTACACTTCGTCAAGTCTTACAGGATTTATAAGTGATTAAACTTCACTAAAGGGGGGTCAATTATCCTTATACTTTAAATATTCTTACGTCTTTTGTTTGCATCTCGTTAATTATCCTTATTAATCCGGATTAACGAGGATCAGATGAGATCTTCTTTAATTAGTTGGTGTTATTTAGGCGTGTTTGAAGATATTTGTGAGGGTATGCTGCTTGTACTATTTACATTTCGGAGGTTGAATATTTTATTTTGGAAACGTTTTCATCATTAAATATATCATTTTAATTCATTGAAATGGGAAGAATTACGCTGAATTTTGTTTTGTTTTTTTTCAGGCCGATACTGCTGAAATTTTTGCTGTATTTCAGCAGTATCAATGGCATTTCTGCTGTATTTCTTAAATTAAAAACTGCACAAACTACGTAAAAAATCTAGCATCTAGTTGCTTAACTTTTCCGGCAATATTTGGTGGCGCCATCTCTTATCATATTTTTAACTATTATAAAATGCCACAAAACTTTAATTTTGAGGTTAGGGATGAGTTTTATAAAAACAATGTAAATGCTAATAACGAGTAAAATCATCGTTAAGTCCGACCCTACTGGAAATACACACGATCCCCTTTATCTCACTAACCCCTCGACTTTTAACCACCAAAATTTAAGAGCATCAATTCCCTTAATAAATAAATCTCCCTGCCTAATTTCAGAAATTTTCGACTAAAAGCGCAGGAGTTATTAAGCTTCAAATAGGGTGAACAAAATCGTGCCCCCATATACACGCAAACACATACGCTAACATCCAAACATACAAAAAAACCCGAATGTTTTTTGAATTTCTTTACGTTACAAGGTGTCCTAAGTTTAAAAAAGTAAGAATCTTGAAGGGGGTCATTTTTTTGACCGTTCGCATACTTTCCCGACTGTTATATATAACAGAGGAAAGGAAAATTGATTGAAAAGATAACCATTTTACAACTAAATTTGCTGAAACAAGTCAAATTTATGTCCAAAATTTTCATTTTCATTTATTTTCTAATCCAAATTTTCGATATTTTTGCCACTTTTCAATTTAAACTCTCTTTCTCTCTCTCTCTCTCTCTCTCTCACACACACACACAAAAAAAAACATTCAATACATAATTAAAGCATCATCATCACTGGAGGATGCGATCAATATTTTATGCTTTAAAGATAAAATTTTAGATTAAACGACCAAAAAAACTTATTCTTTAAACTTAATTTTAATTTTAAAAAGATCAAAATAAATAAATATTTATTTACTTATTTAATATTTGTAGTTTCANTTATAAAAAAAATTGTAAGTGCCTATAACGAGTAAAATCGTTATTAGGTCCAATCCTACTGGAAATATACACGACCTTTTTTATTTCCCAATCCCCTCGACCTTTAACCACCAAAATTTAATAGCGTCGATCCTCCTAATACACAAACTTCCCTGCAAAATTTTAGACAATTTTCGCAAAACCACAGGAATTATTAAGCTTCAGATAGGGTAAACAAAATCGTGCCCTCCCCACACATACTAACATTCATACGTACAGAAAAAAAACTCGAATTTTCTTGCATTTCTTGACGTTTCAAGGTCTCCTGAGTCCAAAAATGTAAATATCTTAAGGGGTCATTTTTTGATCGAAAGCAATACTTTCCCTCTGTCACATAACATACTGGAAAGTATTTATATAACATGAAATTGGACTTTTTGCATCGTTTAATAACTAAGTTACATTTCAAAATATTTCAAGAGGTTGCTCAGCAATTAAGTTACGTACGTAACACTGCTTTTTCCACGTGTTTAATGAGTCATGAAACTAAAAAATTACATACTTTATGTTATAATTCGTTAAGTCGATCATAACATTCTCATTCTCTTGCAAAACTTTTACTGATAAACAACAACCATGAGTACAATGATGCTGAAGTTACTACGTTTGCTGTATTCAGGCTCGAACAGAAAGTAACGTATAATAAGTCTTAGTATATTTAATTGCTTTTAATGAAGAGGAATAGGAGCGTTATCTTAAAAGAGTTTTAAATAAAGAATCTGAAAGCATTCGAAATGTTTGAGTGGACCATTTTAAAGCAGACACAAAAGTAGTGAAGAAGAATGAAGTATCCACATATTAATATCAATTACAGTAATTAATAAAAATTCATATATATATTTTTTAATTTCAAGTCAAGAAACTTAATTAAAGTATATTTTTTTTAAGTTGGAATTAAAAGAAATCATGTTCAAGAGCAATAAAACAGACTAAACTAGAAGAAAGGGTGGAGTGAACGTAAGCAAGTGTGTAACAATACAATTTTATACGAGTCATTTGATCAATTGATAGTTCTATGTGTATTAAAAAACTAGTGTAAACAATGTAGAAATTACTTACTTTATCAGAAAAACAGAATAAAGTCGAAGTTAAAAGAAGAAAAATAGAGATGAAAAAAAGAAAAGAAGAGAAGGAGCAAGGTAACGTCTATGAGCAAAGAAACATGTTTTGGTTAACGACTGTCATTTCGTTGAGGTACTATTAGAAGAGGGAAATCAGAGAGCTGTACTCTTTAGTTCAGGTTTGGATCGTTAGTTCTAACAGAACATTTCCTACCTTTCTATTTATCTTCGACAATTGTGTGCGCTCCATTGACTCTCTTATCTTCCATTACTCTGTTACATCTAATGTAAGTTCTGTCGGGTTTTTCTAAATTTTCAAGCCTTAATATCGATTACCAGGTGTTTAATTTTGATTATTTCTTCCCTTATTTTACGATTAAATTAACCATACAAAAACATTATCGATAATTTAAACTAACACAAATCTTCACACAACTTTAAAAATATTATGATAATTGATGTTCGGGGATGAAGATTTACATAAAAATTACGAATTCGTTTCGAAAACAAAGTGAAATTACAAGAGATAAAATATAATAGAAGAAGCAATATAAAACGATTTAACAGCATCCTTTTCATTAATTACTCCAATTCCTAGCCATTAAATGGCTAGGAATTGGAGTAATTAATGAAAAAGAGTCATTAAATAGTTTAGAGGGGATGAAGTAATTTAGAAAGAATAGGAAGAAAGTAGCCAAGAAAATAAATTGAGTTTTGACATATAATATAGTATAGGAGCAATTAAGAGACTAGGAAAAATTAAAGTAACTAGGAGCAATAAGGGAGAGAAGTCGAGCAATTAGTGTTACTCTTCTTAGTTATTACTATTGCTTCATAAGTAGAAAACTGTGATGTAAATTATTGTGCCATTCGTAAAAATAATTAAATATAAATACGAAATTTCCATTTGGTTAAGTTGCGATTAAGTTTATAAATATTTTACTTTANAAAAAAAAAAAAGAAAAAGAAACTTACTTTGCATAAAACTTACCTGCTTTAAATTGGTAAACTGAAACGTGTTGGATGGAATAAAAAAGTTCTTACATAATTTATCTACAAGATTTGACATCTTTTTACGATCTTGTTACAAGGAATAACAGGAATAAAAAAAAAAAATAGAAAAATCTGCATTGAGTAATTCGTGGACTCTCCCTAAGATTAAAAACTATTTTCTTACTTTCATATATATATATTTATTTTAAAGACATTTCTGTTAGAAAATATATTTTTTAGGAATTTCTATATGAAATTTTTCTTTTCTTAAACAATTTTCATTAAATTCTCCGCTATTTTTATATATATTTTATTTTTCTTTTGGCTTTATTCCAGTTCTACAGATTTTCTAAGAAATTTCTTGTAATTTTTCAACAATTTCAGTAGTTTTGTATACATTATATAAAGTGAAACCTGTGTAAACCGGGCTCATACGGCACAGAATAGTTGTTTCCCGGTTTGGCAGGTTTCCGTTTTGAAGATGTTTTACTATATAGCCTATATATTTTCAAAAGTACGATAAAATTTCTCGAGTATGTAAATTTCAGATATCTAAAAATATTTAAAAACTAATAACAAATAAAAATAAAGAAAATTAAACATGAAATTCGTAATGTGTATTAAATAGAGAAGTAAAATGTATAATTACAGTAAAACCTGTATAAATCGGAATCGCACGGTACCGAATATTTCTTCCGATTTCCGTTTTCAACAGGTTCCTTTTTTTAACCATACGAAATCTTTTCGTTTCGAACAAGTTTTCCCGATTACGCAGGTTTCATTTATATTCAGGTTACTGTAATAAGTTTTACTGTAATAAGAGAAAAAGCTTAATACAGTAAAGCTTAATTTATTAATGTTGAGGTAAAGAAAATATCAAACATTAAAAAAAATGTAAATTCTGTAAAATTAAATTGTTAATTTTATTTGACCATACGAAATCTTTTCGTTTCGAACAAGTTTTCCCGATTACGCAGGTTTCATTTATATTCAGGTTACTGTAATAAGTTTTACTGTAATAAGAGAAAAAGCTTAATACAGTAAAGCTTAATTTATTAATGTTGAGGTAAAGAAAATATCAAACATTAAAAAAAATGTAAATTCTGTAAAATTAAATTGTTAATTTTATTTGTAAGAAATTAGAAAACACGTCTATATAAAATTCATTTAGAAAATTACAATTTTTAAAATGAGATTAAGTAATAAAATAATTAAGTTTAAGAGAGAAAGAGTTGAGTAAGGTAAATAAATTTTGTGAAAATAAAGTAGATATTTCCATTAAAATGATAAAAAAAATTATAAAAATACAAACAAAAACCAGCAAAAATTTTATTAAAAAAATTTAAAAATTTTGTATCAAACTCATTAAAGTATGCAATTTTTAAGCAACAATTTAATGGTAAATTTAAGTAGATTGTAATAAATGTCAAGTTATATAAAAAATTAAGAAAAAGTCAAGAGAAAAACAAAAGAACGCAAAAATTTATGGGGAAAAATCAGGGCTGTGGAGTCGGAGTAGGAATTGGAGTTGGAGTCGGAGTCGTGGAGTTTTGGTGTTTTAGCCGGAGCCGGAGCCGGAGTAGGAGTCGTCAAAAATCCGCCTACTCCGACTCCTTTTTACTTTCCAATTTGTTATGTATATAAAACGGAAAAGTATTGAAATCGTGTCAAATTCGTCTCGCCAAGTCTTTTTTGCAAATCTACACGTTTAGAGACCTCCCGAACTCCCAAGAAAGTCAATAAAAGGGGGAAAATTAGAGCGCGCGTGTGTGTCGGCGTCTAATTTGTTTAATTTCTTTATTTTCTGTTCTGAGATATTAAACAATATCTCCGAATGGGTAAAGTTTAAGAAACGAAATGTGGCACTGTGGCTTACGTATAAAGGGGCATTAATACTATTACATTTTTGTTCTTAATTAAAGGAACAGGGTGAAGACATAAAAGGGGTCATGTGTCATATCTCTTAATGCATATTTTACACGTTATTAGCGTTCACAATTTAAAAAAATAATAATAATAAAATAAAACTCGTCTCTACCCTCAAAGTAAGCTTTTTTGTCATTTTATAATAGTACAGTAAAACCCGTTAAGATGTTCTCACCTAAGACGTTAGAATGTGTATGGGGACATGATTTTGTTCAACCACTTTGACGCTTAATAACTAACTCGTGTTAAACCATCTGACTCCGATTCTAACCACTCTGATCACAGAAATTATTAGGCTTCAAACAGGGTAAACAAAATCGTGTCCCCCATACAGTCTAACATCCACACATATAAAAAAAAAAAACCTCGAATTTTTTGCACATCTCGAAATTTCAAGGTGTCCTAAGTCCAAAAATGTAAAAATTTGGAAGGGGACATTTTTCGACTGAACGCTACACTTTCCCTCTGTTATATTATAACAGCCGGAAAAGTAAAAATTATCCAATACATATTTATATATTGACTGTGTCATTACTTAAAGGAGTCTTTTAGCTTTGGAATAAAAAGTTTCTACGTTCTATCTTTATTAGAACTCTATTTATTGAATATTTTATTCTGAGGTCACATGACAGAATTTCCGGGTCTGTTTCGGTAACAAGTCCGCCCCTGGTCGGAGTCGGAGTCGGAAAAAAATTCAAAAAATCATTAAAAAAACAAAAATAGAAATTTTTGTTCTTTATGATTTTTTTATGATTGAACGTACGAAAAGTCTAAACAAAATAAATAATTACAAATATATAAAAAATTTTTTTTTAAATTAAGAACAAAATCACAAAAGAAAACTTCACGAAACATGATTTTTGGAATTAATTCATTTCGAAATTATTCAAACAAAGAAGAAAAATATATAGAAAATAAATAGAAAAATAAGGTAAAAACGAAAAAAATATATAAGAAGATAAAAATTTCATAAGAAAAATTACTTCTTCAATTCCTTAGCACGAATAGGAATTTAAATGAAAGTGGAAACC
This sequence comes from Centruroides sculpturatus, assembly GCF_000671375.1. Lineage (NCBI taxonomy): Eukaryota > Metazoa > Arthropoda > Arachnida > Scorpiones > Buthidae > Centruroides > Centruroides sculpturatus. Next base: position 125,931 of record NW_019385050.1, read on the forward strand.
CTGATATCCGAATTTAAATTACTTATATAACTATATTAAATTCAGAATAAGTCACTAGTAGTAATTTATTCATGAATATGACTTTTGAGTAATACATACGAGTAAAAAATCAATTTTTGTTTTTTTTAATATATTGATAAGCATCCTTACGACTTACTTTCTATTGATAAATTGGATGACAGTTGGTCTCAAACCATTATTAAATAGAAGGTAACTAAGTTTGACGAATGCCATAGGCAATAAACAAGAATGTAACTATGTTACGTCGTTTGTCTTCCTTCTCTCCTCATTGATTTTCTATTATTAACTCGCTGTTTATTATTCCGTTTTTTGGGAAAAAATTGTATAAATTTGTATAATTTTTACAAATATTTAATTAGATTTAATTCAGGATTATTGTAGAATCCTTACTCGTTTCTCCTGAGTTATCGGTCTGATTGAAACGTTGATGAATCAGGATCAAATGGAAAGGGCAAGTTTTAAGGATTTACTAGACCTGTTTTTAGTATTTTTTTATTCATACAGTTAAATTTAAAAATGTGTTTTTAATGATTCATGCAATTTCGATAAAAAACTGGTATAAATTTATTATAAAACTCTGTTTTGCATCTCTAAATTATACTTTTCCTGCTCGACATTATTATTATTTTTTTATTAAATGTTAAAATTTTTCTATACCTTTAGTCATATTTTTTAATTATAATTTAAATTCGGGATTTAAAGCGCGTCTTTCCTATGTTTTAATAGAAAAATTATAATTAATTCGTAAAAAATAATATAATGATCACATTATAATTTTTCTATTAAAACATAGAAAGACGCGCTTTAAATTCCGATAGAAACATGCATCATCATTGACCCCTACATTAATGAAATACTACTTAAATTCGATTTTCGTATGACAATTTAGGGCCTTAAAGACAAGGAAAATAAATTTGAATGCTCATTAATGATTTAATTAAATAACAGTATTAAAATTGCCATAGAATCTGCCAGGATGGATAAGGATGAAGATGAACATAACGACTACTGAAGCAATACCAAGCAATACCTTTATGTTTCAGAGCCATGTGAATATTATAAATATTAATCTGGCATTTAATATTTTTTTACTAGAATCTACTTGGTGTAAACAGAATGAATAGAAATTGTTCTGCATCTCCTCAAAGCAGCAGGAGAGGGGGGAAATCACATTAATGAAAGACTTATCAGAAAACTGGATCGCTATTGCTACAGACAAAGGCCTCCTAAATCATCAGATCTGACTCATTGATTTTTTAATAGTGTTAAAATCTAGTTTTATATCTTTCTTCTATCAAAGAATCTTAATGATTTCAAAAACTCATCACTCACGTCAAGGCATTTCGTAAGAAAGAATTCTTGATCTAAAATTTACCATCACTTTACGCGATCATCATCACTTCTCTCACTTTTCCATATTTAAATCCTACGTAAATTAACTTTCCTGTATCAAAAACGGCATTAAAATTTAATAAATTATCAAGTTTTTCAAAGATTTACGCAAAAATATTATACGAAATTAATAATAATACATAAAAAAACCAAGCTAAACTATAGCCTTACAAGTATCAGACATAATTGCAACTAGATTGTGTGTAATGGAATGAAGATAAGTCCTAAATCCTATAGGATTAGGTGAAGATTTGTGTAGTGACAAGTGAATATTGATAGTTAAGATCAAAGATAACTTATTAATAAACGAGATAATCGTGTCATGAGGTTAGATAATGATCAGAATGATTGTAATTCTAAGCTTCTATCCCTCATCTCCAACCAGAATTTTATAGTAAACAATTATAATATATACGCTTAATATTTTTGTAAAGGTAGAATTTATGGTGTGGGGTTAACAGTGCTATAGATTTTAAAGCAATTTTCAGCAAAGAATGGTGCTATACTTCTGGTGAAACTATTAAAGTCACAGCAACGAATTCATAGATACTACTCCACATATAAAACTACAGAAATTTATATTCTTTAGGTATGGAAGTGAATATAGTAAGTTACATTTTGCAGTTTTCTACTTTCATGCTTTTTTGACACAAATCTTCTACAACTGGAATAATAAAAGTCCATGTTAAGCCAGGCGAATAAAGTAAAATGTGATTTATAATAATAATAATAACAAATTTTTATGCAAAAATTATTTTACTAATTAAAATATTAAGAATTTTTAAATTAAATATTGTTAAGTTTCTAATAATTTGCTTTAATAATTCGTAATTAAATAGTTCAAATTTTTTTAGTTCGAAAATGTTTATTAAATTGGTTTTTTTTAAACAAGTATTGAATTTTAGATAAATTTAAGAACTTTTTAACAATTAAAATCACAAACAAATTTAGAGCAATTAAAAATTTGTAATTTTTAAAAATTGCAATTTTCGAAATTTTTACGATTTTTATTTTGTTACATGTAGTTTTAAAAAATAAAATTAAAAAACGCAATTTTCTAAAAATAAAAACTTTTGTACTTTTGTAAAAATCTGCATTTTTGTAATTAAAATTTATTGAAAATGCAATTTTACAAAAATACAATTTTTTGTAATTTTCATTTTTTACAAATTACAAAACAATTTAAAATTCATTTATAAACGATTTTATTATAAAAATGCAAATTTTTAATTGTTATAAAAGACAAATTTTAAATTATGGTAGGCCCCCGATTTTAACGCACAATTTACGGAGATGAGATGCACTCCATTATCGAATGTCCGTTAAATGGAATATGTTTCAAGAACATAAATTAATAACGAACTTACAATAATGAAGATGCATTAAAATCTTATTACAATGTATAAGTATGAATAAAACATTATTATAATGTATACTGACTTATTTATACTCATTGACTCATCTTTTAGCGTGCTCTATTCAGGAATTTAAAAAATATATTTTAAAGTTTTTTCGTTAAGACAGAAATTTTTTTGTATGTTAAATCTGAACACCGTTAAANTCACTTGCCTGTGTTCAAGACTTTTTAAAATAAATAAAGTAAAATATAAAAAAAGTAATAAGTTAAGTGTAAAGAATGAAAATTATATTCTAAAAAATACAAATAATTTTTTAAAAAGTTGATTTACAAGTTAAATAATCAAGAATTAATTCACTTCTCTTCTTTAATTGTTCCTGAAATAACAATTTAAATTATTTAAAATTAAATAATTCGAATAATAAATTAAACTATAATAATTTCAACTGTAGGAAAAAACTTGAAATTATATTTTCTAAAAAATTCAAATAATATTAAAAATGAAAAATGAAAAATAACTCGCATCTCTTATGAACGTTCAATTGTTTTTAAAATTAGTTAAAATTAAAATTAAAATATGAAAAAATATAATAAAAAATATTTTTAATTTATAAATGTAAAATATACATTTAACATTTAAAAAATTCAAATAAATTAAACAGAAAGAAATTAAATTTTATCTGTCGAATTGTTTCTAAATTTAAATTTGAACAATTTATAAAATTCGAGCTTTAGTTTGAAAAACTGTAATAATTTTTATATTAAAAATAAAATAAACACATAAAATAAAACATTCATACAGGAAAATATACGTAAAACATAAAATAAAATAAGAGCCACAAACATAAAAATAAAAGGCAAAACATAAAATTCAAAACTTCACGTGACATTAAAAATCTAATTTAAAAGTAATAGAAAGAAAGTGATAAAAATATTCACAAAAAATGTAATTTTCTTAAAAAAAAAAAAACAAATTACATCTTTACGAATCGTGACCTTCGTGACTAACTTTACAAGATTTTATGTAGTGATATTCAAATAAATTTCTGTCTTATAAAACATTAAAAATAAAATAATTTAAGTGAATATTTCTTGCCATTTTTTTCCTTTTATTTTCTTTTTATTTTAGTGTATAAAAATAAATAATTTTTTTCTTCTAAATATTTATTTTCCTTCCATCACTAAGAAAAATGTCTGTCATCTTAGACATGAAAATCTATTATTATTTTCATTTTTATCGTGTATACTGACAATGTCAATAATATGAAAATTGCTCCAGAAATTAATGAAATTGCTTCTTATTCCATCGAAATCTATTAATTAAAAAAAATATATTATATATATATAATATATATGGACACCCACAAACAATGGTTTGTGGGTGGCCCATAAATCAGTTTACCGAGACGGAAAAAAACAATTTGATCGGTTAACTGACTTTTGAACCGCACTGTATTTCTATAATTTCCAATGGAAACATTACAAAATAATTATTTTTTTCAATTTTATATTAAAAAACAATGCAAAAGACATTTTAAATATTTCATTTTTATAGAAATTTCATTAGGAAAATCGCAATTTACTCTTTGTTCAACGTATTAATCCCATAGAAGGATTTGCTGATGCGAATATTTTATCTCTCAATTAATTCTATTAAAAAATGCACCATGTCTTTAGTTGTTTGGAATGCTTAATTATTTTTTACTTTGTCCATCCCTAAAATTCCATAAGTTCGTCTCAGCATGCTTATTTTGGGAGTGCCTTTGTCCATTTTTGTGGCATACAATACGTCATTGCACTAAAAGGATGTATGGTATAGTATTTTTATCACACTATACGCGGTGTATGGTGTGTATCCAGTGGCGTAACGAACATAATTGGCGCCAGGGGCACGACACTTTTTTGGCGCTTCTTTGCGAGTGGCATCCAGGACATGATAGACCTCCTTACCCCCATCGCTACGCTAGTGTGTGTATTGTGTGGTAACATGACACATAAGACTTATTATTCACCATACATGGTAAACAATAATTTTATGTGCCATGTTATCACACAATATACATGTGTACCATCATTTTCAGCTTCATGGGCATTAAATCAACATAAAAATCGCACATTAGTTCTCGATTTAGCGTTATAAAACATTAATCTAATTCCGAATGAAAAACAACAAAATTTCATTTTTAAAAACGTAAAAAAGCAGAAAAAATTATGAATTTTATTGAAGAAATTACAGATTTCTAATGTTGTAATTTCATCTCTTTTTTTTGGGAGGGAGGGAAAGAGAAATCTTGTTTATGATTATTTGCAGCACACTTACACACGTGTAACCAAGTGTGCTAACATTAATGCCATTGTTTTTCTATACATAAATACATTGTAGTAGTGCTTACTTGCGAAAGTTTTGGTGAAAGTTATTTGAAACAATTTACACCAAATGTTACGTTACGTCATAAGGATATCGATGGTTGTTGCTGTTAAAGTGCTATCGAATTTAAAGCAATAACAATTTTCTTATCCCATACTTAAGCAACATAACTTTCTTTTATAAAACACGCAAAAAATGCCAATATATATATATATAATTTTTAAGCAAATTAAATTAAATTTTTTATTGAATTTTATACTAATTTTTGAAATTTTATATATATATATTTAATTTTATNTATTTGATTATAAATATAATTTTTTTTCAATTCTTTTGTTCATTTCTTCGATACTTTGATTCGATTTTTTTGTTATTAGTTCTTTAAATTGCTTCCTTACTTTTTCTCATTTCATTTATTTAACGTCAATTTTTGCCAATTTTCCTCATTTCGATTTTTTCTTCTTCAATTTCTCATCATTTTTCTTGGAAATTTCTGATATTTTATTACTTATTTATCGAATTTATTGAGCTGTAATTTGAAAAAATTGTAGACCTATAAATTCCCACTGTCATCCGTCGGTTTTGTCTGTCCTTCCTTAATCTCGAAAACTGTTCCAGATAGATGAAATCCGAGAGCAGATATGGAAAGCTTAGGGGTTGGAGCCCTCAATTAACTATACACGAACATCCTGTCGAGCCCGAAAGTCACGTGATTTCAACTCAAAAATTTCCCCACAACGGAGATAGATGACTGGCCCGACTCTATTGCTAAAGAAAAAGTATGATGTACTGTACAGGGGCAAGCCACTACTAATTTCAGGTGGAGAGCACATATTTTTAATTAAATAAATTAAAAATATGATTAAAAATTGCAGCCCGGCATTGTGATGATTAATTAATTTTTTCTCATTATATATTTTATTCTATTTCCTCAATTTTTCCTCGTTTTTTATTAATTATAAAAGTTAATTGTCTTCAATTTTTAGGTTCTGTTCAATTTATTTTGTATTCTGAATGAATATTTTTGTATTTTGTTATTTACTCATTGCCGGATATTTATTTTTTCATCACTTATGTTAAGATTCTCTTCAATTATTCCTCATATTTTACTTTCCTTTTTGTGTCTACGAGATGCATTAAATTTTATCAATTAAAATTTTAATATTTAAATTTTAATTGTACAAAAATTTTGGTTTTTTTCCTCCTTTAATTTTTTGTATTTTTAGAAAAATATCAAAGATGTATTTTCTACAGAAATATCAAAACTTTTAGCCATTGTTTTAATTAATTTTTCTCTATTATACAACAAAAATAATTAAATATAAACTGAATTATAGCATTTTTAAAGTTTTTGAACGTTTAAATCATTCATTTATTTCTAAAAAACACATTAAATGTGAAATTTCACATTTTTTTTCTCTGTAAACTCCTTGAAGACGAAGTTTAATCAAAAATGTTTTCGTTGATTTAATACATATTTTACACAGTTGAAAAATTAAGAGAAATTCTTTGAAATAATCAATATACAACGTTTTCTTTAATATTTTATTAAATTTTTATCCTTTAAACATCTTAATTAATTACTTATTATTGATTTTGAAGTAGGAAAACATCACAAAACTCGAAGATGTAAGGTACATTTCTACCGCCAAAGTAGACATACAGACAGCACCAATACTTTAAAGAAAAATATTATATCAAAGTAAAAGATCCGATTATCAATTATATATAAGATTACAAACATAATCTAATAATATCATCGAGTACACACATCATTTCTCTCTTGAATAAGATCAAAGGCGGTTAGAATATCGAGAATATTTAATGAATATGTAGGTTTTCATAGTATTAAACGCTACTAAATATACATATTTATGTATTCTACAACATATTCTACATTAGTATTTAGTTAGAAGTTAGAAAATTGTATTAAGAGCAGAAAAAAAGGGTAGCACTTAACAGAAGGATTCATAACTCACTCAGGAACAAGGTACTCTCACAGTTGAATTATATTCGATCGATTGACTCGTACTGTCACTGACAAGGTGTAGTCCCTCTTTCACAAGATGGGTGAGAACTATGACCCTTACTAGTCAGAAATCATAGCCTGTATCCAATGACCAGGCTAAAGGTTTGTCTCCAGCTGTGTGGTTTAACCATCCTACCCCTTAAACATCTTTAACACAGTTGAAGGCACACTTTAAACGACATCAATTTTATTGTTTACTTTCTAAAAATCTTCGTTTTAACCCCCCAAATTTCTACATTTTTTGACTCGCGGGACCTTGAAAAAATACAAAAAAATTGGGTTTTTTTCCTTTATGAATGGTTGTTAGTGCGTGGAGGAATATTTTGTTCATCAACTTTGAAGCTTAATAACGCCTGTGTCTTTTGTCGAAAATTTATGAAATTTTGCGAGGAAGTTTGTGTATTGGGCGCATTGATGCTGTTAAATTTTGGCGGTCAAAGGTCAAATGGGAAAGAAGAGAGAAGGGAGTGGTTTGCAATTATAACTTTTATAAAACTCATCTCTATCCTGAATTTTCATATTAGCAATATAAAAAGTTTTAAAAATAAAATCGCACAACAGATGGCGTCACATACAATATTATCTTTATTGCCGAGAAAGTTATACAACTCGTTGCTGGAATTTTTTTTTTTTTATTATTACTTATACATAAAACAATTGACAAGATTTAGCTCCCATTTCACAAGACGAGTGAGCGAATAAATTAATTAGAACTTAAAATTTAATCTTCAGTTGTGTGGCACCCCTTACACACAACAGTTAAGGATATACTTCCAGCAACTAACAACCCATTTATATTCATTGTTTGCTTATTAAAATCTTCTTTTATTACTTTAATAATATTATTTTAATATAAACAACTTAAATTTGATCATCTTATAACTGTTTATTCTCAAATTGCTCGGTATAATTATATATTATTACCTAGTGATCAGGTTCGTCGATGATAATGATTTTGATTGTGTTCATTGTTATGAATCTGTATTTATGAGACATTATTATACATAAGATAAACATTATGCCTTCTAACTAATAGCGTATTTATCTGGAATATAAATTACTTTTAAACATATTTTCTTTTAATTAAGTTTTGTTCTAAATATTATATTTAATTGTTAATATTATTTCATTTTCTTTTCTGTAATTTCTTTTTAATTCTTAATTTTTATGAAGTTTTGCAGAATTCAGAGATTTTTAAAATTTTTATTTTTGTGTTTTTCTTTCAATTTTTCTGATTTTTCTTCGTTTTCACTGATTTGTTTCACATTTTTACTCAATTTTCTCCATTTTCACACATTTTTTTTTTATTCAAAATGATTTCTTTCTTCGTCTTTACTGAATTTAAAAACTATTTTCTTTGTTTTCAGTTTTACTTCTTGACATTACTGATTTTCTTTCAATTTTGTTGAATTTTTTCGACAATTTTAATTAATATTTTAAAATTTTTTAATACACTTTTCTACCTTTTTACTGACAATTTTTACAAATTCAATCACTTTTTCACACATTTTCCCTGACTATACTTTACACCTTTACTTAATTTTTTCCATTTTCGTGTAATACCCTCCCTTTTTATTAACTTTTCCTTGGATTTCCACAGATTTTTCCATTCGTTTTCGCAGAAATTTCCCCATATTAACACACAATTTATTTTTCACAGAATTAATTTCTCCAGTTTCAGAAATTTCCGTAACTAACCAGCAATTATTTATTGTGACGAGATCACAATGTCGGGCAGCAATTTTTAAACATAATTTTAATTTATTTAATTTTAAAATATATGTTCTCAATCTTAAATTAGTAGCGTTCTTGCCCCTGTACATCTGATAGCAGAAGAGTTGTGCCAGTCATTTATTTAAGTCCTTTCTGGAGAAGATTTTTGAATTGAGATCACATGACTTCCGGTCTTCGCCGGAAGTTAGTATATAGCTAATTGGAGCCTCCAGCCCCTATTGTTTTCATATCTACGCTCGAATTTTATCTATCCAACACCGTTATCGAAGAGAATTACAGTGGAAATTGCAGCACAATTAACATTTCAAAAATTAAGATATATATAGTATATATATCTTAATTTATATATATTATATAATTAAAAAATTATATATATATAATTTTTTAAACTTCCACAAAGGAACAACATATAAAATGGCATTTTTCTTATAAAACATTTTTCAATTTTTAAACTAGTTACTAGATGAAATTATTACATTCCTGCTGGGAGCAAGAGGAGAAAGTGATGAAGAAGAAGAGGAGGAAGAGCAGGAGAGGGGGAGAATTTATAAAATGGTGTAGCTAGAAAAATATTTTTATCCTTAATCTAATACGTGATAAAAATTCAGGTAGGAAGCTAAAAAAGAAAAAAAAAATTCGGGACTTTGCAGGTAGATTCAATGGGCTTATAGGCTGTGGTACACGACTAGGTAGTGGCTTAATAGCATCCATTGTCGAACTGACTACAATGGCTTGACTATACACAAGCTTAGGTGAGTCCATTACTGGACTTAGGTCCCTAATAAGTGTGACGTGGTGCAATATTCTGTCTTCACCAGTCATTGTAGGGTCGATTGTTTCCGTCAGGTGTCACTACATTACAAATGACTTCCTCCTTGTCTTGAGTGCAATTACGTCAAGCATTATTCTCCATGAGTGTTACTGACAAAATATTTTCTGTTTAATGCAAAGTTTGAATAAATAACAAAAAATAAGCTTTAAAAATAAAGAAATATAAATTCAAAATTATTTATTTATTTATTACACGAATTGATTTCTATTGTTTGTTTCATTGTTACATAATAATGGAATATGCAATAAAATTAATATGTTAATTGTTTGTTTATTTTTTCGTTGTTTGCCGCATTGTTACGTAACAATACAACGAAACTAATAATATTAAATTTTATATTGTTTTTCTTTTTTATTAGTTTTACTTTCCCGGATATTGTACACAACAAATGCAAAAAGTTTGGGGTTTTCTCCCTATATGTACGGATGGTAGTTTGTATATGTGAGGTGGCTCGATTCTGTTCACTCACTTCAAAGCTTAATAACGCCTGTTCCTTTTGTCAAAATTTTTGAAATTTTGCAAGGAGGTTTGTGTATTAAAGGGATTTACGCTATTAAATTTTTGTGGGTAAAGGTCGAGATTGTGGTGAGATAGAGGGCCCATGTGTCATATCTCGAGAGGGATTAATAAAGATTTTGCTAGTTATTAGCATTTATAATTCTTTATAAAACTTATTCCTACCTTCAAAATTAAGCTTTTTGCCATTTTATAATAGTTAATAATATAAACGTTTTTAAACTAAAATCTCCTAACAATTGGCGCCATGCACAATTTTAATTCATCCCTGGAAAGTTACACAACTTGTTACTGGTTACGTAATAATGACAATAACAATGAAATAATAATTATTATATTTCATATTTTATGTATTTTTAAGCAATTTTTATTGTTTTAATCGCATTACCACGTGATAGACTGAAGAAATAATCAAAATATTAACCATTTGTTTCATATTTTATTATTGTTTTTTTAATTAATTTTTAATTGTTTTATCAATTATTTTGTATTAATGAAATTAAATTGAAATATTAATAAATTATTTCAAATATTTTACATTATTATTACGTAGAAATTTAATAAACAATTTTAAAAAAATTGTTTTTAATACATTCGAAGTAGAATAAATTATTAATAAATACTAAATTAAGTAATTAAATAATAAATAAATATATTTTAAATCAATAAATAAAACTAAATTAAATTATTAAACATTTCTGACTTGTTAATAATATATTATTATTATTTTTAAAATATTTTTTCACTATATTTTCGTTATTTAATATTTAATTTGTGTAGTCTATAATTAATCATTTATCAAGCATTTTACGGTTTATTTTCTTATGTAAATAGGGTGACCCAAAAGTCTGTTAACTCTGGTACAGCTGAATATTTATTGGTAAACATTTTTCTAATTGCTACATAATTTTNGTAGAGGAATGTTTGTAGTTTCATAAAAATTTATTCTTATAGTAGCATCATTCTTTTATGCTGTTTAAAATTTATAACTTTAGTAGAGTTGTTTGACGTAACAAGATTTACATTTTTATGACATTAAATATCATGTAATTGAAATTTATTCGTAAAATAATGTTTCTAATTCTCTAAAAAACACCAAAAATACAACAAAATAAATAATGTGTTGTATAAAATTCAATTATTAAAAAAAATTAAAACTTTATCAGTTAATAAAATAAAACAAGTCATAAATAAAACTTTTAAATTCACTTCTGCTGCAGAATACATTAAAAAATTAATTTTTATACACGGACTAAAACGGACAGCGTTCTTCGGTGTCGGCTTAAACAGGTTTTTACTGTAAAATAAAATCGGAATTTAAATTATAGAAATTAATGTATATTAAATATTAAATATAGAAATAAATAAATATATATATATATATAATGAGTAATTAATTAATTAATTTCTAACAATGTTATAATATATTTAATTGATGATATTGTCGTAGATAAAAGCATTATTAAAATTTATACAGAATTATATTTAACTATTAATTCTGTTTCAAATCTTTATTAAATATAATTAATCTGTTTCGTTAATTTGTTATTAAATTGTCGTTAAAAATAATCTGTTGCAATTTTATTTATTTTGTATTTTTAATAAAATACAATTTTACGAAATGAAATTTAAAAAAAAATGCAAAATTTCAATTATTAGTAATCTATTTCAGTTAACTGTTACGTCATTATAAAATGAACAATGCAAACAATAGTAATTTGAATACACTAAAGTGAAATAGACTATTATATATTTTAAAAAATAAATCGTCTATTTCACTTTTTATTTTTTTATTTTAATAATAAAAATATATTTTAAAAATTTTAAAAACGTTTTTAATTATTAATTTACTTCTTAAACGTTTAATTAATATAATATTAATTATTTTATAATTAAATTACTTAAACCTTCCTGTGAGCTGTTAATACGTTTCTACGTTTCTAAATGTCCTATTTAAACATTTTAAAAGCAATTTAACAAACGTTTAAACGTTTAATTAATTAATGTAATTATTTCGCAATTAAAATTTTTTAACGGTTAATTATAACTTTTGTAAACGTTTTGAGTTTTTAAACGAAGGTTTAAACGTCTTAACAAACGTTGAATTGATGAAGTTAAATTATTAAACGATGTGCTTTCTGTATAAATAATTTTTTATTAATTATTTTAAAGGATTCTTTAACAGTTTAACCACAATTTACGTTTATTCCATAATTTATTTTCTTATTTTATTAAAAGAAAAGTGTTTTGGCTCCATCCCAAAATGACGAATAGATCTAAGTATTTGATACAAATTTATTAGTTATCTTAGGGAGAAACGATTGAAAGTTAACTAATTTAAATATAAAAAGAAAAGAAAATCTATATAAATAAATCTATAAAGCATTAATATACAAAAATATAATTTAAAATTCTAGTAAAAATTTGGTAAACAAATTAGATAAGTTTTATTATATCTGACTTAGTTGAAATTCGTGTAGAAAAATGTAGATGACGTTTAGGGAATCGTGTGTTTAGTTATTGATTTTATTCTTCTTTTATGCATTTATAAATTTAATTTAGAATTTTATGACATAAAAGACGATACTGTGCAAATTTATGATTTTATAATTTGGTTATTCTTCTATCGGGGATATTAACAAACGGTTGAAGATGAGAGTGGACTGTAGAATGAATCGATAGACTCATTTATAGCAGTGAAGCATCTCGATTTGCCACTTATTCTTTTCTATCGATTTTGGGATGTAGTTGAGATCATATGAATTGAGAATTAAGGTAAATAAACATCATTCACTAGCACCATTTTTGGCTAAAGTTCAAGAAAGAAAGCTTCAAATTAAGCTTCGTCTTATGTCATGGCCGATTAAATTTAAATGTAAAAGTGGAGTTAAAAGATAATCCTTCAACCCATTAGTTTGATAGAAAATTGTTAGTTCAACGAGAAAACACGAAAATTTTCGCTTCACAGAAGAGATTTACTAAAGAGGAATTTAATTTAGTTATTATTCAAAAAAGAAAAAAAAGAAACAAAATTATTTTTATGTATCGATGGATAATGTGATTTATTGATCTGGAGAAATTTCTATTCTTTCATCACAGTGGAGAGGAAAGAATTATAAATGAATTTTAATGCTATAAACTGGAAGGCATTCTCCTTACATTGTTACTTTTTAAATTTATGAAGCATCATAGAATGATTTAAGTACATTTTTACGGATCAGAATTGTTAACATTTTAAAATAAAAATTGGAATAAACACGAATGGCCAAGTTAAATAAATTACACAAATTACATCAATTTAGCGCAACATTATTGACGTGTTCCTCCAGAAGATGGCGTGAGTTTCCAGTGGAACACGAGAGAGAAAATGTTTCCGTTTGCTGTGATCACCTCTCGCCACGCAGAGATCGCGTGGCAAAATATTATCGATTTTTAGAAAGGAATTAAATGCGTTTCCAATGACCTTTGACATCAGACAACATTAACTGCAACTATACGAAAGCTACCACTTATCCGAAGTATCTAAATAGGATCACTAACGTTTAAGCCAAGTTTGTATAATAGGAATTCTTGTAATGACCACTTATCCAGATAGACACTTGGACTTGAACGGATCGAGTCTTGAAGAAGATGGATACTTGTTGATGTAAGAGTGTATATAGATGCTTAAAGGATGATATAATATATATTTTAAAAAGTATTAAAAAATGTAAGAGATTAAGAACAATTTTCGGAGGGAATTTCCTTATAAAATTGTAAGATGTTTCCACGAGAATTTGTTGTAAAAGTCAAACAATTCCTGAAGGAACGAAACGTATTATGGATGTTACAACAATGCTAACAGTTTCCGTGCTACTTTCTTTTCGTTTTTGTTCAATTTTCGAAGCAACCAAACTTATTTCCCTTTGTATTTTATTCTATTTTCTGTTGTTTACATCTTGTGTGGGAATTTGCAGTTTTGCAACGTTTCAATTTTCTTTTACAAAAAAAAACATACTCAAGGGCATCACTCGATTTATTTTGTTACAAAGTCTATATACATTATTTTGACTTTCTCTTCTTCTCCATCTTCTTCTCTACTGCTTTATCTTTCTTTTCTAATTTTAATAACAATTAAAATTCGATGTTAATTCCCTTTATTTTAAGGTATACTGTTTTATTAGATAGCGGTCAGAAAATGGTTTATATAGTGCTTAAAGGTACACGTCGTAAAATACATCCCGTATCACTCCTAGTTTCTTGTCGTAAAATCTCAGTTTTACTCTCATATAACCTTGAAGATAGAAGCTGATCTGATAGATCCAACATCAAAGTTCGTATATCTTTCTGATGCCTATAATCCAAGTAATTAAATTTATAAATGGTTTAATTAAAGTAACTTCGCGTGCTTACATTATGTCGTTCAAATTGCATCTACATTTATTTATGTAATAGAAAATTCTACCCTGAAAAATCGTTACTTATTATTCTAATTTAATAATAATCAATTTTATATATTATTTCTATTTCATTTTAAATTTTTTAAACGAAATTTATAATTTGATTTCTTTTTTAAAAAGATTCGAAAAAGGTAATTAAAAAATTTATAAATTTCAGTGAAAAATTTCAATTATTTTCATTGTTGTAGTTGATCTATAAATGAATTTTTTGTGTTTTATTATTTGGTTATTATAATTGATTAAATAAAATAATAAATTTTATCAATTATAATAATCAAATTATAAAATACAAAACAATAGACCAGTTACAAGAATTGAAATTTTTTACTGAAATTTACAAATTTTTCAGTTATCTTTTTTTGAATTTTTTTAAAATAGAAATCAAATTGTAAATTTCGTTTTTAAAAAAATTCAAAATGAAAAAGAAATAAAGAAAATTAAAACAAAAATTTATTACTTAATTTAATTTAATTTTTAAAATANTAATGCAGGATTAAATTCTGTATAATATATAGCCTATATATAGACCTATATATATTATACAGAATTTAATTTTTTTAATTACATAGTAAAAAATTAAATATACATTTTAAATTTTTATAAAAAAAAGAATTCATGTGGAAATTTTTTATCCATTTAATACGAACTTAACTAATAAGAAGCACTTGTATAGGGATGCATCAGTTGATTAACAGTGTTACTTACCTTAGGGAATAAGGTTCGAACCCTTGTTTCCAAAAGCAAAAGTTTTCCATTCCTTATATTTACTAGCCATCGGCTAAAGGGTTCTTTTACTCCTTTCTTTTTCTTTTATTTTTATTTTTTTCCCTTCTAGCAAGTATTTTCTCCCAATGGGAATGGTTAAAAGTTTCTTTGGAAAGTTATTGCAAGAAGCGAGTTGTAATGAAGCAGAAGAAGAGCCATCTAGTGACTAAAAGTAGAAATTTCGTGTTTTGTTGTTGCTGTTGTTGCTTTTGTTTTAATGCTTTTAACTTCTTTTTAAAAAATTATTTAATTAAAATTTTTTAATATTTATTATTATTATTTTTTAAATAAAATAATAAAAACTTTTATTTTAGTAATGAAAATTTTTTCGAATTTACATTTATGTAAATTGTATATATACATATAAATTGTTACTGTTATTTTATAAAATTTACAAAAAAATTAATTTAAAAAAAAATAATAAATTTAATATAAAATTTGTAAATTCTGTTTAAGAAAAAATTATAATTATNATTGTATGAAGGAATTTATTCTAATTCTTCGAATTATTGGTTTAACTTATTTTGCATTAGATATTAAGATACTACTATTACTTTTCTAGATCATAGGTTCGAATCCTTTCACGCAAAATGTATTAATCCTACTTTTCTATATCTCTGTTTAAAATCATTTAGCATCAGAATGTATTAATAAGTTCTTAGTTCTTTAGGTCGTGGTTCGAATCCTATCTTAGAATGAGTGGTAGAATAAGGCAACGCAACATTTTGCGCGATCTACTAAGGGGGGTGCCTCCTAAGAGGACTTTCTATGAAAACTGTCTTCTATGTAGATGTTAGACACGTGAAGATAACCTGGAAAACCTCACGTGGCCAACCCATTAGCGATGCGCGAACCCACACCTAGTTATTAGTGTTCAATGGCTTCATCCAGTCGGCCAATGGTGGACCACACCAATTTTGAACAGATATGTTTATGGATATCGAGTTTTAATGAGCCTTTCTGATCTATTTCTCTACATTGAGAGTTCAATACTTTTAAACTGACACATATTAACATCGTGGGTTCGAATCCTCTTTTGATACAAACGTTTATCGGTTTATTTTAGGACTTATTTAAAGAGTATAGTGTATTTTTCTAGATTTTGGGTTCTACCCTTTGGCCTTCTAAAATATTATGGTTCTGCTTTTATCTAAATCAGTGTTTTTCAACCTTTTTGAATACGCGACCCCTTTACAA
This sequence comes from Centruroides sculpturatus, assembly GCF_000671375.1. Classification (NCBI taxonomy): domain Eukaryota; kingdom Metazoa; phylum Arthropoda; class Arachnida; order Scorpiones; family Buthidae; genus Centruroides; species Centruroides sculpturatus. Next base: position 142,581 of record NW_019385050.1, read on the forward strand.
GTTAAAAAATTCTGGCGACCCCCCTAGGGCCATATTAAAACTATATCAGTGATTTAAAAAAATTATGTATTTAATTTTCTTTCTCTTGAGAGAAATTACTGTTGATGACAAAAGTGAGAATTTATGGTGAGTCGACAATAACTTATGACAAGTATAGTATGTTACTTCCTTCTTATAATAACAATGGGTTCGGAGTGGTGTTGACCTTTTTTTATTTTTTCTTTTTTTAGGATGAGGGTTTTTCACCTCTGCTACTGTACTTATTACTTCTTTTCACAAGTCAGCTCAACACTTTTTCAGCAGTCATTTTCTGGAGTGGGCCGTACCCACCCAGGCGACACCCATCATTCGGACCTAAATTTCAATCAAAAAACCATCTGTACTGTATAATAAACAGGTACAGCCTTCTCGCTGAAATTGTAGTTTTTTTAATGTAGTGTAGGACCTACAAACACTTGTCTTTTTCTTTTACCCGCGACCCCCCGTGTAAGGCTTCACGACCCCCCTGGGGGTCGCGACCCACAGGTTGAAAAACACTGATCTAAATCATGGGTTCAAACCTTTGATTTAGAATGTATTTCCTAGCTTTCTATCTATTGCGGCTTCGGTTCTTTGGTATCATAATATATTAAGATATTCTTTTTCGTTCTTCAGATCCTGTATTCGAATACCATTTTGTACATAAATGCTTATAATTATTGTGCTTTAATTTGAATTACTGTTTGAAGAGAGTGTGCACACCGTTATGTGTCAGTTTAATACAACAGTTCAAGAGAAAACTTTAAAGATTTTTCCTCTGGCATACAGTAAAAGGGGATAATGTAATTAAATTTTAAATTGTTTATTGAAGTGACGTCCACCTCTAAACGGCGGACAAGTTTCCGAGAACGTTTTTTTAGCATATAAAATGACCTCCGAGCAACGGCCATTTTTTAAGTTCCTGTCAGTGGCCGTTGTTTGGAGGTTTAACTGTATACAAAGTGTACAATATAATTTATTAATTTGTATCTTTAAAATCATTACCGTATGTTATTATGATGCACGTTATAGGGAAATATGTAATATAATTGATTGTAATGTTATTTTAGCGCATAAATAATGGATTTGACGCAATCAAATCCATTAAGAAGCGTTTCAGAGAAATACAGTCAAACTTCTAAATAATGGACACTGACAAACAACATAAAAAATGGCCGTTGTTGCAAGGATCATTTTGTATGAATTTCAATAAGAACTATTCCTTAAAACATAGCCGCCAATTAGAAGTGGCCGTTGTTAGAAGTTCGACTGTATTATTTTTTATTATATAAACATGTGAAGTACATATTATATACATACAGAACATATATTTAAATATTTATAAATTAAATTAAGAAATATTCCATCTTCATCTATTGTAATAACGTTACAACTATGTTCTCTATAACGAAGTAATGCATTAAATTCACATTAAATTAATTTTTAATAACGTTATTCCGAAACAAAGAAGATTCCAGGATATAAAATTACTTTAAATAGACTTTTAATTATATTTTCACATAACAAAAAAAGAAAAAAAAAGAATTTTTATTGATTTTTCTAACTTTATAAAACTGTTTTTTAAATTTACTCAATAAATTTATATTTAATTTATTTTACTAAAGTTATTATACGACAACTTTATAAAATATTTATTTTATCTTATAAATATTTAATTGTTTAACAATAAATTTAAGAAATTTTAATATAAAATATTAAGAATTATACATTTTTAAATGTATATACAGTCGAACCTCCAACAACGGCCACTTCTAAAATGCAGCCATTTTTCCAGGATCGTTTCTTTTTGAAATGCATACAAAATTACCTACAAGTTACGCCACCTCCTAACAACGGCCATTTTCTTACGTTCCCGCCAATGGCCGCTGTAGACAGGTTTGACAGTAATACAATAATATTCTTTCAAAGTTACGTATGTTTTATTATTATTTTTATATTTATAGAATATTTAATCGTTATAAATTTTATAATACTTTTTGAAATAAAATGTTTAAACATTTAAAAAATTTATTTTATATAAATTTTTATTTTTTCGTTATTATGCCTATTAATTTAATATTATCTTAATCTATATGTTTTTATCTTTGGCTCACTTGACATAATAATAGTTTCTTGTCTGGTTTCTTAAATTGTGGACAGTCTAATAAATAATCACTTGTCATACTTCTTTTATGAAGTGATCCAGCGTAGAAGAAACAACTTGAGTGATAAAGTTAGAAGCTAGAATTTTTGATAACAAGTTTTATCAAATCATAACATCTCAACTTCCATATGTCTTAGTGCTAGTAAGCATACTAGATACCTTAAAACATGCGAAGCTTCCTCCTAAAACTCTTATCTTAACAATTTTTCAAAATTTCTAGATAAATTTTTTTTTCTAGAAATTTTTCCACGCACTTACAATACTACACGTGTTGTTTAACCATTTGCCACTTGTTTGGGTATATGCATTTATCATGTTGCTTTTACAGAGGTTGTAATACAGATATGGGTCACGTTTTTTAAGTCAAAAGTCAAGCTAAAAAATGAGAATAAATATGTCACGGTTGGATTTTCTGTTCTAGAAAGATAAATCCAAGTTCGGTGGGCGTTATATTAGTGTTACAGAGATATTCAACAGCAGCACTCCTACGAAAATAGTTAACGCGCTCACATCTATCCGCCATGTTTAGTCCTATGTTAGAGTTCTGTTCGTTGTCGATGTTGTGTGTGTTGTTTGACGGTTAGGTTTCCATACTAAAATCATTATATTTCAGAACAGTGTTGTATCGGAATGTTGCGACGAAATTTGCGATAAAATCAATAGATACGTAAAATAACGCATTTCAATCGTACTATACATTTTCCATGTTTAGTTATTACTGTCGTACAGCTGTATATTTTAGCTGCTATAGTTTATATGAAATCGTGTACAAAGTACTGTACATAAGCACAGAATTTCTAAATTAAAAACTACGAATATAACATAACAAAAGGATTTTTTAAAAATTGAAACATATTATGGAGTAGCGCGTTTCAATTATCAATACTTATTCGCCATGTTTCGTCCTATTGTTACTGTTTCGTAAGATTTGTACTATACAGTCGACCCTCTATAACACTGTTGATAATTCCGTTTTATACGAATTTCATGTTGTACGAGTCGCTTAGATTTTACAAATACGTGAGCCGTTCACAGCCCGGCACACGTATTTGTAAAATCTAAGTGACTCGTACAACATGGAATTCATATAAAACGGAATTATCAACAGTGTTATAGGGGGTCGACTGTATATTGCATTAGTTTACATTTAAAAATGTCCTTTTTGTATAAAATTTGGTATAATATGTAAGTAGCGATTATAAAAGAAAACTAGTGAACGTTATATAATATAAAGAACTAAATATGGCTGCATTTTCTTGATTGTCAAAACACAGTAATCAAGGCCGCATTTACTCTTATTATAGTTATAAACTATAATATATAAAGAAACCTTCTCATATACCTGATAATGAATTTTAAAATGTGAAATCCTCAGCTGTAGCTTGTTAAGATTACTGTGAATCTATGGTTTCGTAGTTTGCAGTCATTCAGGGTTATATCTAATCACGCCAGTTGTTTTAAATTAATGTAAAATCACGTATTCGAGTACGAGTTGGGCTTGCATTATATATTTAAATTTTGGTATAATTTACACGACGAAAACAATCTAAAAATAATAAAAAATTGGTTTAACCCGAACTAAAAAGGAAGAATATAATGACCTTATATGAAGACCGGTCTTGGACTCGTCCCATTAAGTAGAATTCATAACTGTATAGAGGTGGGGAGGGTGCCTTGCTGATAAGGTCTATGGACCGGATCTTAAGTTCAGGTCATTCATAAAAACGGACATATACACAGTTCGCAGGTTATCATCACTACAAAATCTTTTCTTGTTTCTTTTTTTTTTTTTTTCGAAAAACATGATATTTTAACCAAAGATTTTCTTTTTTGGTGCATTTTTTAAAGTTTGTATTTTATTAAAAATGCATAATTTAGTGACATTTCGTGACCTCACATAGGTAACTCGTGTTTTAAGGTTATGATCTACACCAGTACACCTATAAGAAAGGTGGATCATGTCATATGTTTTGCTGGGAGAATTTTGACATTGTTTATTAAAAAATTAATTTTTGTATGCAAATTAATTAATTATAATTATTTCCTTAATAAATATAGCAAATAAACCTTAAGAAATATTTTTTTAATATTTATTTTTAGAAGATTGGTTCTTCTAAACAAGGCATGAGATGATTCAAATAAAATCTTCTAATGATATAAACCGGGTATAATCACAGTCGTATCTAATTTTCTATAATCACAGTTATTTTGTCATCACTATTATCGTCATCGTCGCCTACTGATGATGGTTATCATCGAAGCAATTTCATGGAGTAAGTTTTAAATTTCTTTTAAAATTATTTTAAGCCATAACAGAAAACTTTGCAGACAGTTTTATAAAAAGAAAGCATAATTTTATCTCGGAGGCCACTCCAGATCACAAATCACAACCCGTTAGATAAGAGTTTAAAACTGTTGTGAAAGGTATGTTGATAAATATAGGTTGTTGTTCTCTTCGAAATCCGTGCACACGCACAAACTATTTATAACCCGTTTTAGTTATGAGTTTATGCACTCTAGAGTACACTTTAACTTTAAACTTTGTGTTTAAAAATTAATCAGCATCAAGGTTACAAAATTCCAAAGCTTGTCGTCTCCTTTCTCCACGAGTAACACACTTGTTTACTTTCCTACCCGCGCCACTTGGATTCAAACCAAATTTCAACAAATTTAATTCTTTCATTTAAATTTGGCAGAGATTTATCTTCTGTTCTACACTTCTCTTATTGACGTAAAAAAGATTTTTTAAATAGTTTTAACACTCGATGAGAGAATTCGCTTTAAAAAGCAAACTACTCTATTTGGACGTTTAAAACTTCGTTTCGAGTAACAAAAATAAGAATAAAAATCCGGATATTATTGGTTTTTACGTTTAACATAGAATATTTAATTAATACTCAATAACATTGTTTCGTTTCAGGTATGCTTTAAAGAAAAAACCTTAAACTACAAGAACGAAATATTGATTACTACAGGATTCTCGTTAAAGACAGAGTAAACCATTCTCTATATCAAGACTTCATTATATATGTAAAGGATGGATCAACATGGATCAACAAAAGGATCATCAATTGTTCACGATGTCAAAAGGCCACTACTAAAGTACATTTAAAACATATCTAAATGGAAAAAGTCTTTTTTGTAGCACTTCTTCTAGATATGCTTAAAATGAAAAAGTATTACTAAAAGAGCGGTATGTTAATTATTACTTTAAATATTCTTTATACTTTTAATCATAACTAAAAGGAAAAAGTGTTACTCTCTTAGTAGCACTGTTTCCTTTTAAATATGCTTTAAATATGATTTTTGTACTTTGACGTGTTGGTAAAAATCTTTTATTAAATAGAATCTGTCAGTTTGATAAATTGTAACATCTCTCTGAAAGGTTCTTTTAATAAATTTATCATCCTTTTTTTAAAGGAAATGTTTGTTTTTACGAGAAGTACGTTCATTGACATGAACTCGACATTCATTATTCACAAACGTCAATCGGGTGACGTTAATACTCGACTGTTTCCCCAATTGGCTCCCGTAACGAGTTGCTTATAATTATCTTTGAAAAAAGTATAAAGAAAGAAAAAAAGAGCAATACATAAGTTTGTTAACCTTAAAAGTTCTTAAATAATTTCTTTTCCTAACATAAATAGCGAATTTAGAAAACAGATTGCCATTAAATTACATAGGCACCGTACACACGTGGTAATTTTTTTTTATTTTTATAATGTAAAGGTAATTTAAATTGTAAATGTCTAAAAAATACGTGACTTAGAATGTTTAATGTTATCTTATTGTGTTATAAATTTAGTTAGCGAAAATACTTTAATATTTTAAAGTTTTTCTGAATTTCCTGCGGAAGCAGATGGAGCGAAATGGCGGTCATACACATGGATGGACAGGTTACGAGAATAAACGATCCGATTGTTATAGGTCCCAGTATATATTACATACACAATAACCATAATAAACTACAAAAAATAGTCATTTTAATATATATATATTTTTTAATTTTTTTTCCTCTTGTTTTTTCATTGTAAAAAAAGTACATGCTTAAGTGTCTCGAGGATAAATATCGTTATGGTGGGAGACGTACTTTAAAGGTAAAAAATAAAGTTTACCTGTTGGCAACGTGAAAACGAGGATGACAACCGACTAGCCATTTACATCTGGTCAGGCTCTGGTGCACTGCACAAGAGCATTCAGTGTACCAAGACCAAAAAAATTCAAATTACACACAAAAGACCACAAAAATGAGTAAATCGCTAATAGAGAGATCAGAGTGGAGAAATTACCACACACGCTCACACAAGTACACACATTCAAAAATTGTAACAACTAACACAATCACATTCTACATTACGTATTTTGTATATATGCGTGTATATAAAAAAAACCGAAAATTTGATCCTTATAGGTGGGAAGATGTCAGTCTTCGAGACTAGATGATCTATACAGTTTTCTTTTACTTAAATTGTACTCTTGGCTTATTACTAGAGGCGAGGACCTGCCTAGCCTTCTCATAAAATTACGAAGACTCAACCAATTGTTAGCAGAGTCCTTTCTTAGAGTCAGAAATACTTCAAAAGTCGATACCACTTGAGGATCACAGAATACTTTTCCTATCCTCTTACACGTCGATCTGTCGTCCAGGAGGATGTATATGACACATCCTTTCAAACCGCACGGTTCCACTTCTGCCATTTTGATAACGTCTAGGGATATTCGGTGGGTTAGATTGCAAGGTATTAAGATTTCACTAGTCAGGACGGATTTCAGTTTAGCTTCACGAAGTGCGCTTTCTAAACGTTGAGAGAGTAAACTGCAGGTGGCTACTTCGTCTACTTGTCCTTCTTGTAATTCTGAATCTGCAAAGAATAAATTTCTATTTTAAGGAAAAAATCGATAAATTATATAAGTTAATCCTAACTCAATCTACTAGTGAGAATATATACGTACACTAAACAAGTTACAGCCTCACGCTTTTAAATTTATTACTACTTGATGAAGTTGAAGGGCCTCTTATTTATTATACTCTAGTGCCTCAACAAGTATAAATCCTGCGTTTACTACTAGCTTACTCTATAATTAATTTATTTAAAAATTAATTTACGATTTTTAAAAATCATTAATTCTACTTCCTACTAACTAAAGAGAACTGGGATAAGTGTGCAACCCCACTAAAACGGGTTTCTAATGAGTTTGAATAAAATTAGGATCGTTTAGTATGATATAAATCTCATTTATTTTTGATCGTGTATACCGTAACAAGCACAAGATTATATTGCACAGACAGTAAAATAAAATTATCTCTATAATACCAATGATGCAGACAAAGACATACAATGAAATTGGGTACAGATCTTAACTTTATTAAAATTTAAAATACTTTTTTGTGACGAAAATAATTTTCTAAACTTCACGCAAAAAACTTGATCTCTGTTATCTCTAGCAACTTTTCGCACCAGTTGGGTAGTTTCTTAATGGATTTTTCTGGAAAAAACCCCCTAAACTCCCCGGTTTCTTTTCTAATTATAGATAAACTCGTATAAACGTAGCATTATTCCTGCAGCTTACTTTTTTCTGTTTTATTAAACCCCGTTTAGACTGAACAAAATTGTATTTTGCATTCTAAAAATCTAATTTAAATTACTTAAAAGTTTAAAACTAAGAAATTTCTTATTTTATCAACAAAAAATCTCAAAATTTTATTTAAAATTCAGACAAAAAAGGGGGGACTTAGACACGACAGACAACCTGTTAAAACCCGATCGATAATCGAGCTTGGCAACAGAAATACACAAACATTAAGAGGCCCGAGAAGGTTTGGATATGGAATTAAACCCAGTCACACCTTAAAAATGATGTTCAACAAACGTTTCGAATGTTAACGAGTCTATTGTCACCAATATCTGTTAGACGGGGTTACACCCTTTTATATGTGTACTGTACAGTATATGCAACATACAAAATAAGAGAATGACCTAAATAAGAAGGAGATACTCACCTATAGAATCGATCCACGATTCAGAATCTTCATTAACGTTTGATATTTTCATGTTAATTCTGTTTCTCACGATACAACCGAATTTGTCCACGATTCGAGTCCAGGAAAGTGAAGACAATTGCTTACCACCGGCGTTTACCGGTATAACTAGTTGACTATTTGACATGAATATCCGTCAGACACCAAGTTATATTGAGAACCGTGTTGTTCACAGAGTTCTGAACTCAAAAATAGGGGGGTCCAGATCGTTCCTCTAACAAAAACCTTTTCGTTCTGACATCAGCGGAGCATTGAACAGCTGATTTTAAGATCCATTTCCTTGGCTAAACCACAGCCAATCAGAGACGAGCTTTTTGGCTTTGGTCCAATAGTACTTGGTGATATTGACCATAGCAACCATCATCCACGTGTGTGTAACTGGCTTTCAGTTTCTAGCAGACGATTCATTTTTAGTTTTTCTAAAATTAAAATACTGTATTTTAATTAATTAAGTCAATTAGTTGTATACTTGTGTTAAGTGACAGCGATTTGGCTGCTTAAACTCTTTTGTTAACTTTAAATCATAAAAAAATGACGTCAGTACTAGTAGTAGTGTAGTAAACAGTAGGCTCTGTACTTATTGCTGATTACTAGTTAATTACGCAACAGATCGTGTTGTGTGTGCAGTAACGTGGTGATGCAGTTTTTTGTTGGTCGTTCTGGTAATGACGTCAGCCGAAGTTAAATTTAAAAATTTCAATTTTAAATTCTAAACTTTTATTTTTATGGTATATTCGGTACGTTAATTATTCTATTATATATCTGTTAGGTAACAATGCTAGATTTATCACTTCAAATAATTAAAATGGAAATTGTTTTTTTTTTAATTTTTGAGTATTTTTACATAATACATTATTGCCACTTACGTAACATAACAGAGTTTAAAACTTCAAAGTCGTGCAGTTTCATTGGCTGTTTTTAAAAATTATTTTAAATTAAATTATTATTACGAGTAACATGCGTTACTTGATTGTATTGTATCGATTCGAATATTTCTTATGTAACTCGGATGTTGTTACTACCTTTAAATAGTTTAATTTACTTATTTTAAAAGTCGTTAATAATAATTTTTAATGGATAAGTAACGTGTTACATCAATTGTTCGTGTGTTTCATAGAGGAAGTCTTTTGTAAATAGTTTTGGGTTAGTGGAACACAAGTTAGGCATTAAAACGTTATTTTTCTTTTTTTTTCGAAGTCAAATACCCGAGTAAAAAACAAATTTTCTCGTGTTTTTTAGATTAAAGAATAAAAAAAACTTGTTTGTGAATTTAAAATAATAACAGTTCCTTAGAGACAAAAACGAAAATCGAATCTTTATCTACAGCAAAGTATAAACAGGGCAGGATTTGCACACGAGCTGCATATTAGGGCCTCATATAAAACACTGCAGCTTAGGGCCTCACATTATAAAACTAAAGCTTAAGCCCAGCACGAGACTACAGCCTAGGACCTTATGCTACGAGACTACAGCTTAAAGTCTCACCCTACAACAATAGAGCTTTTAAATTTATTATTACTAGAAGTGTCTCTTGTATATTAAAATTTAGATCCATGACAAGTCTAAATCCGGTTCTATTATCTAGAAAAGCAGGGCCAAATTTAAACAAAAGCTAACAAGTATAGTTTAAGGCCTTACGTTTTTAACTTTATTGCTNTATTAGTGTTCAATGGCTTCATCCAGTCGGCCAATGGTGGACCACACCAATTTTGAACAGATATGTTTATGGATATCGAGTTTTAATGAGCCTTTCTGATCTATTTCTCTACATTGAGAGTTCAATACTTTTAAACTGACACATATTAACATCGTGGGTTCGAATCCTCTTTTGATACAAACGTTTATCGGTTTATTTTAGGACTTATTTAAAGAGTATAGTGTATTTTTCTAGATTTTGGGTTCTACCCTTTGGCCTTCTAAAATATTATGGTTCTGCTTTTATCTAAATCAGTGTTTTTCAACCTTTTTGAATACGCGACCCCTTTACAAGTTAAAAAATTCTGGCGACCCCCCTAGGGCCATATTAAAACTATATCAGTGATTTAAAAAAATTATGTATTTAATTTTCTTTCTCTTGAGAGAAATTACTGTTGATGACAAAAGTGAGAATTTATGGTGAGTCGACAATAACTTATGACAAGTATAGTATGTTACTTCCTTCTTATAATAACAATGGGTTCGGAGTGGTGTTGACCTTTATTTATTTTTTTTTTTTTTTAGGATGAGGGTTTTTCACCTCTGCTACTGTACTTATTACTTCTTTTCACAAGTCAGCTCAACACTTTTTCAGCAGTCATTTTCTGGAGTGGGCCGTACCCACCCAGGCGACACCCATCATTCGGACCTAAATTTCAATCAAAAAACCATCTGTACTGTATAATAAACAGGTACAGCCTTCTCGCTGAAATTGTAGTTTTTTTAATGTAGTGTAGGACCTACAAACACTTGTCTTTTTCTTTTACCCGCGACCCCCCGTGTAAGGCTTCACGACCCCCCTGGGGGTCGCGACCCACAGGTTGAAAAACACTGATCTAAATCATGGGTTCAAACCTTTGATTTAGAATGTATTTCCTAGCTTTCTATCTATTGCGGCTTCGGTTCTTTGGTATCATAATATATTAAGATATTCTTTTTCGTTCTTCAGATCCTGTATTCGAATACCATTTTGTACATAAATGCTTATAATTATTGTGCTTTAATTTGAATTACTGTTTGAAGAGAGTGTGCACACCGTTATGTGATTTTGAATCACTCAAAATTAAAAAAAATAATAATATACGCACTAATTTTAAGCACTAACTAAACTAAATTATTTCTACGCTAACTGTACACGTAGTTAGGCTATATTAGTTGTTTTAATGAAAAGATTTGATATAATTGCATTTATATTGAAACAACTGAAAAATAACTATAATTAACATTCAACTTATGAACATAAACTTAATTATGCATTTAATTGTAATTAATGTAAAGTGGCAATTAAATTATTGAGTTTTGTTTTTAATTCGCATGAAAACCATTTTCATACAATTTACTGTACAAAATAATGAAGTACAGAAGACAATTTTCTCCCGCACAAATAATATTAATGTTAAACAATATTCCCTAAAAATTCATGTGTAAGGTGCCAATTTGCATCCATATAAAGAAAGTTGTAAAGTGGTCTGAACAGTTAAAAAGTTCGATAAAACAGTAAAAAAAATTTGAGAAATAAAGTATTGAAATCTTAAAAATTTCATACAAATTCCTAGTTTGAATAATCTGTGAAAGGTTACAATGGGTACAATGATGAACAATTTACAAGAGTGTTGTCAATTATTGCCATCAGCAACTGAAATAATTTAATATGCACATGTACACGTACTTTACAAGACGTTAAAAAATTGTAAATTGTTCAGCCTTGTGTAAAGGTTGAACAATTTACAATCACCCCTAGAGTACTAAATATTTCTTAGAATTTAATCGATGTGTACGTTTTCAGAATCGATAAAAATCATAGTTGTAAGGATTTTAAAAATCAGGATATTGTGACATTTTCACAAAGCTTTGGTAAATGTTGAAAAATTCACTTTTGGTACCACAACAGATGTATTAAAGTCTAGAAAAGAGAAGGGGGAAGGAGGATAAACACGCTCTACTGAACACCAATTTCAAATTCCCTCAGGGATAAAGTAAAGGGTGGATGGGAACAAGGACAGCGTGTGTATACTCTTTGTTATATATTTTTCTAAATTTTTGTTGTGTAATTAGGATTAACACGCCACTGATTTTATTCTCAATATATTTTCAGTTTAATACAACAGTTCAAGAGAAAACTTTAAAGATTTTTCCTCTGGCATAATTAATACAATGCTGTAATGTATCTTCCTACAATCTTCAACGGACGTCCTTTCATAGATAAGATTTGCAAAATATTTCCTATTTATTGTATGTTGTTCGCTGTAAAATGAATTATTTTTACTTAAAATTAATTTATTTATCGAAACTTTTGTAATTTTTCGAGTGTTGATGAAGTATTTCCATTCATAAATGTCAAGTGTGAGGCGCTACGTTTAAATTTGTAATAAACTAAATGCGTATGCCAAGCGTTTCTCTTGCTTTTGAGGGGGTGGAGATTTGTGAGGTTGATAGAAACAATGGTCTTAGTAACTAAATTGTGCATTTATTGATCTTAGTGTTTACAATAATGAAACTGCAAAACATAAAAGAATTACCAGGAGAAACCCAGAAATGTTTGTCCCATAGACTTCATGTTGTATGTTTGCCACTTTACCATGCCTGAACCATTGCATTTTTCTGAAATCTCTCTTCGGTGCCACCATCTACAGGGTAAGAGCTTTTTGATACTTTAACAATATTTTTAGCCCAAGTCGTTTACTTAAATTAAGTCGAACAAACTGAAACACTTTTTCTCTTAATATATAGTCTATAGATGAAGCACCGCAGATTTTTAGACTTTAGAGAAACATTTTAGACCTTAGATTTTGGCCATTTTTATGTAAAAACTAGCAGATAAGCCGGGCGTTGCTTGGGCAAAAAGTAACGATAGTGAAGATTGTTACATTACAGCCAATCTTACCCGTTTTCACAGAATGCAAGAATTAGGGTCCCCTAACTGTGTACCAAATTTCAAGTTTCAACTCCTAACCGCGCTGAAATGCTCGTATACACGCGCGCCACCTATCGTAGGATAAATGTACTATGCCAGAAATCTTCGCGGGAGTGTATTAAACAACTTCCCAAAGTTTCATGGCAATCAGATAAATGGTGTAGTTATGCATGAAGGACAGACAGACACATAGACGTCTGTCTGTGTGTCTGTCTGTCCTTTACATTCGTTTATATATAGATTAGCGTAAAAATTAATTTTTAAAAACATTTTACTGAATTTTTCATCAGTAAAGAGCTAAGAAAACGAGAAAAACATTAGATAAAAGGCGTACTCGTAAACCTTTGCACCTTTAAAAAAATTCAAAATGAAAAAGAAATAAAGAAAATTAAAACAAAAATTTATTACTTAATTTAATTTAATTAATAGTTATAAATATTTAAATATGTTTTGCTTCTTTTACGTAATTTATTTTTCTTTGAGCAATTTTTGTTAAAAAATAATAAAAACAAAGTTTATTTATTTATCTTGAAAATTGCTCTCCGGATGTAAATTTTAATCTGTTATTCTTTAATGTTTTATTTAGATTTCTACTTTATTGTCCTACAAATTGTAGACCATAAATTCCCACTGTTATCTGTCTGTTTGTCTGTCCTTCCTTAATCACGAGAATTTTGTTAGATAAATGAAAGTCGAGACCAGATATGGAAAGCTTAGGGGTAGGAGCCACCAATTAACTGTACACGAACTGTGAAATCACGTGACCGAAAGTCACGTGATTTCAATTCATAAGTTTTCACCAGAACGAAGTTACATAGCTGACCAACATGATTCTATTGTTATCAGGAAAAGTATGATGTACAGGGGCATGACACTACTAATCTGAGATCGACAGCATATATTTTAATTTAATTAAATTAATTAAAAATATGACTAAAATTTGCAGCCCAGCATTGTGACGACGTCACAATAATTTTTGTTGTTTTTAGAAGATTTGTGATTGCACATAGAATTTTTATATTTAAATTTCTCATATTTTTGATGTTTGTAAGGCCTTCGTAGAGTTATCAATATATTATTAAGATGATTATGGACTTGTTTTAAAGGCACTCATAGAGTTGTAAAAATGTTATTGTTAAGGAATTCGTAGACACATTGTCGTGTAGACATTTGTTATGATATTCTTAAAAATATTGTTGTTAAGGCATTTATAAAGATTTCGTTAAGGCATTCTTAGATATATTATTCTAATGCATTCGTAGTGATCTTGTCAAGACATGAATAGAAGTATTCATGTTAAGTTGTTCATAGAAATTTTACAGTTATAACAATCTAATTGTTGCTTAGGCATACATAAAGATGATCCTTAGATTGCCTTAAGAATATCTTTATGTATGCCTAAAGTCTAATGTTTAAAACAATATTTATCAGTCAAAATAATTCTAAGAGCGCGTTAACATACACTACAAATTCCGTAACAAAAATAAATATTTTAAAAACTTCTCTAAAATTATTATGAAATGCTCATAGAATGAATAAATTATCGTTGTTAAAACGCTCAAAAAACTCACTGGATTTTAGCAAATTTCAAGAATAAGAATTTAAACATTGAAATTGTCAGAAAATATCAGAATTTGAATAATGAAAGCCGTTGGATTATAACAGAGATTTCAATAAAGACAATATTGAAACAATCAAATGCATAAAACAACTGAGAATGAAGAACTGTGAGCAATATTGGGGACTATTAATCAGACTATTGAAAAAATATCTAGATTATAGGATTGATGGTAGAAAGCAGCTCAACACATGGGCAATCTGCCAAGAGGTACCTACCAGAAGGACTTTCTATGGAAAACCGACCCTTATTTGTTATACACAAAAAGAGAACCCGGAAAACTCCACGTGGCCAACACGTGAGGCGCGAACCTGTTGGTGAGGCGCGAACCTGTGACCTATATTCAGTGACCATTGCCCATTAATGTTGTAAATTTCTATACAGGAATTTATGCAATTAAATATATTGTATTTAAAAAATGAAATTTAATTATGAGATATTTTAGACAATTCCCAACAACGAAATGTGAAACCTCTGAACAACGTCCACTGACGGAAACAAAGAAAGTGGCTGTGGTTGGAGGTTGGTGTCGGTTATTAAAGATTTCACTGTAATTAATAATTTTCCACAATAAAATAACTCAAGAACTACGAAATTTTAATAATAAACAATAAAGCAGTTCAAAGAATAAAGAAATTTGTACAATAAAATAATTCTTGTAGAGAAGAAGTAATGTCTTCACGCGAACATGTTAATACAATCTTCTACAACAAAAATTGAAATTCGAGGAAATTCTTTTGGGATTTATCTAGATTAAAATCTAATAAATGAACAATTCACAGAAGCAGAATATATAAATCATATAATCTAACAACCAATAAATTTATTTTCTTTTTGAATTCAAAGAAATTCGAAGCATGCACACGCAAATGCATCCGTGATACGAATTTAGAAATCTGATACGACTGATTCCTTGTTCCTGTGGTAAATTACCATCAAAATCAATAAAAATTCAGTATTTTTTTTTTACATGAGAAGATATCTTGTTCGCTAATTTAATAAAATTATCGTACAGTACAGTACGTTGAAAATTTCGAAAATAACACAGTAAATCCCCACTTTTACCATATAATTGGTTCTTGAAAAAAGCCATCGTAAAGCGAGTCATTCCAGTTCCCTTAGCTCTATGCTATATATCGAGATTACGTTCTTAGAAATAACAGTTTTAACTATATAATACTACACAGAGATTCACAACAAAGACACAGTAATTAAATTACTGGTTCTCAATATCTTTTTCGTGTCCTCAACCCACTATTTCTCATTGGTATAACCGAAGGTAGGTGCTATGACCAGCTATAATTAATCTCATTACGAGCGAAGCTGACCTCTAATAAGGTCGATCAGCATAGATGAGTGATAGGAATGACCTATCACTTATTTATACTGATGGGAATGCAATACTTGGGCTGGGGAGAGGATGAGGCTTTGTAAGATGTTAACAAAAAAAAAAAAAACACCACGCGTTCTTCGGTGAGGCGCGAACCCGCAACTAACTACGAGTGTTCAGTGAGTTTTTATCATTCAGCCACTGGTAGGCACAATCTAAACAAAGAATATAATTTAATATCATTTAGAATGTACTGAAGATCTCACATTGATAGATTTGAAGACCAATTGAAGCTAAAAGATGCTTTCGATTCTGTAATTGTTTAAGTCGTATCCAAAGCTAGCTTTTTTCAATTACACTTCTCTAGATGCTGGCATTTTAGGCACCTTAATATAAATGTAAATTGCAGGATTATTGGGATAAGGCAACGCGACACATGGACGATCTACTAAGGGAGTGCACTACCCGGGAGGACTTTCTTAGGGAATCTGGCTCCATTTAGGTGAGGAAAGACTGGAAAACTACGTGGTGAGGCACCACGCTCAGTGATTTTACATACTTGACCACTGATGGTCACATTAATATTGTAAAACACAAACCTACTTCATTAATTGAGCGACAATTACCACATATAAATACGTTCTTGTTTCAGATGTTTCATGCAAAAATGATAATTAAAACAAATTTACTTGGTCCATTTTCATATTTAGTATTTTTTCTTATTATATGTATATAATTTATTTATAAAAATAATTTAAATAAAACCGATTTCCTCTACTTAAATCTCTCAAATTAAAATGTCATCAAATTTTTGAGAACTCGTTTAAACGATACTTGGTGTGTTTCACATTAGTCTTGTCAATAACATAAGTTTCGATAGTAGTATTATAATTACCTAATAATTCTTTTTTGTCCTTAGAAAACTTATAAAGAAGTTTTGGAACTAATTTCAATTCTGAAACGAGTTTCTGGAGTAGAATCAATTCAAGACATGGTCTTTCTCCGGTTCAGAAAACAAAATTTCTAGAATAGTTTCCTTGAAATTTCTACTCTGAAATTCAAGAGAAAGAAAAAGGAGTAAATACGTCCTATCAGTAAAGAAATAAAATGTAGGAATTACTATGCTGGAATTACTCAATTTTCTGGAATGAAACCAATTCTAGAGGAACACTTCAGACCCTTACAAGTTATTCTTTACCCACTTATCAGTTAAGAAAACTAAAATAATCGTCTTACTAGTACCTCTCTCTTCTCTATAAGTTTCTATTCCAGAGAAGAAACACTCCAACTAAGTAAATTACTATCTAGAATTAGTATTCTCTGGATAAAATATGTATGTAAAGCAAAATTATATATATATATAATTTTCTGAATATGATGTATAAATCAATACAAAGTAATTGTTATATAAATGTAAATGAAAATTTAATGACTCCTTAAAAAATAAGATAAAAATACACAGCATAGATTATAAATAATTGAAAGAAAATTTTGTAATTTATTTTTAATTCATTATACAGTATTCAAAGTAATAAAATTGTTTGTATTTAATTAATTTATTTATCTACTTAATTAAATAATTTAGTACTCGCAACCGATTCATGTCAAGAAAATTTAGTTAGCTATTTATAATATTAATCATTTACTTTACTTCATTTTCTAACGAAATTAAACATTAAAAGAATAATAATAATAAAATTTTAGGTAAACAAGTTTAAAAATTTTCAAAAAAATTAAACAGCTTATCTTGAAACTAATCATAGAAAATTTGTTAAGACTTTAAAATTAAATTATTATTATTTTTTAAATAATTTGATATTTTACAACCTTTATAATTAATAAGAATTTATGCATTGCTGAGATTTTATGTTCATTTTGTATATGTAATGAACTTTCGATTAACTTCTGTATAGCTAGCTGCACACTTATATGTTTAATTAAAATTTAATAATTTAATTCTAGTATCTTAAAAGTAAACAGAGGGGAATAGTAACTAAATTTAAATTATAAAAAAAATATATGTAAAGCGAAAATCTATTCGTCTAATTAAAAATATTGAACTTTCATATTTTATAATTAATTAAATATAAATAATTAAAAGGCTTTCATTTTGTAGATTTTAAAAACAGCCGTTGAAATATGCAAAACAAAACTAATCGTTGAAACTAAAATTTATGTATATTTCAATAATCAGTTTAAGCGCACGTGTTAATGTTTACAATTAAAAAATATGTTAATTTCAATAATCACATTAACACGTGCTCAAACCGATTGTTGAAGCGAACAGAATTTTCATATGAACGTGTTGAAATACATACATTTCAACATTGTTTATGAGCANATTTCAATAATCAGTTTAAGCGCACGTGTTAATGTTTACAATTAAAAAATATGTTAATTTCAATAATCACATTAACACGTGCTCAAACCGATTGTTGAAGCGAACAGAATTTTCATATGAACGTGTTGAAATACATACATTTCAACATTGTTTATGAGCACGTGTTAATGCTTTTAAGTAACATGACTGTTGAAATGAACATTTTTTTTTTATAAGAACGCGTGTTAATATTTAAATAAATCGATTATTGAAACGAACATTTTACTACTACTAGAGAATTAAAAAAGAGTATTTTTTTAGCCTGTCAATTTCTATTTTAACTGTAAAATACTGAAAATAAAACACGTTTTTCTCACGCAAACGAATCAATAATGGATTATCAATTTCTGCACACAGACAAGCAAATGATAGTGATGATTCAGGCAAATTGAAGTGCCTTAATAATAAATAACTATTAAAAATAACACTGTTAAGATTTAAGAAATAGAAAATATAACTGAATTTAACATAAACTTCGTCGTAATTTAACTATTGATTGAGTAAAATTAGTGAATAAAAACTCTTAGATGAATTTTTTTGATACAAAAATTGCAATTAAATTCGTTGTTTGAAATATTTTGTGTGTTAATTTTTAGGTTTTAATATGCAACGTTTCTATACAATAATTTAATTGCATCTGATTGACAAAACGAATCATTCGATTAAGAAAATGTTATTTGGAAAATCCTTCCATCATCTCCCATAATTTTATTATATGGTATAAAGAATGTTTTGTAACGGTATTCGATCGAACAATAAACATTTTAACATAATTCAACATCGAATCTAGTCAAGTAATGGTTGTGCAGCAGCAGCCTGAAGGAAGAAAATGTTCAATAAGAGCCGTCACTTCAATCTGTTCTCTTCTCTATTAAACTGCAGCAATGGATTTTCTGCTGGAATTCCTTTTTTATTTTTTAAATACAACAGATTATTCGATTCTTGACGTAATTTAAGTTAAATTGGATCAGGCATAGGTAATTCAGTTCATTAAATTTCCTCGCTTTAAATCAGTAAAACTAACGAAGCATTCATTGTTAAGACGTCTTCTCTTTCCTCTTCTTGCCTCATAATTTTGCTAATAAGTGCGACATTATGAAGTAAGAATGACTTTTTTCCTTCAATTTTTTTTGCAGTTAATGGAAACAGAACTTTTCTCTCCCTGTAACTGAAAGAAATAGGATCTAGTCACCTGGACAGGAGTTAAAATTTCGACTGAATCGCATGGGTCAGATATCTGCAACTGTTTATCGAAATGGGTAATCAAAGTCATTCTTTTATCAACCATCTTTAGATAGAAATTTTTAGAATTTTGTGATGGTGAAATATCGTTTCTGCACACAAATTATTAATCGATGACCAGAAGGGAAGTGATGCTGTGCTTCCATCTGTTGCTATTTTGGTGAGATACACCTATGAAAAATCGTGTATAATTGAATGGCTTAGGTAGCAAGCATAAATGATTTATATATTTTTATACACACAATTTAACCCCAGTATTGATATATTTGTATATAAATCATTAAGTAAATCCTTCTGTAGCATGATTTTATATTTACACAATATCTAGACTTTCCATTCCTCAAATTTCTGTAACTTTTCTAATCTTATAGTTAATTATATCTTTCAAAATATAATATTCTGTAAGAAACTGTTCATGAATAATAATTATTAGTAGTTTAAAAATAAAAAAATATACAAAAATCCTATTTTACCTTTATTAGTAGTTACAAAATTTATGCAGAAACAACACAGGCAAGATCAAAAATAAATTGAACAACACAATAAGTATTAAATATGAAATCAAATATTAACAAATTGTAAATGTGACATTTTTTTAGAGTTTTTTTTTCTTTTTAAATTTCACAAGCTGACTTCACACAGTTCTTTTAAGCTTTATTTTCCACTAAGACACTTGGTGCTATTTTAGAATCCTCCTCCTCTTTTGAAGATACCGGCATCGAGGCCTGTTCCTGTACTGGTATAGAAGCCGATTCCTGTACTTGAATGCTATACTTTTCTTTGAAGCTGTTTAGTTCTGTTCCTTTAGATGCTATTTGTTCTTTCAGATTTTCAATAGCCTTTTCGAGCTGTACAAAAGAAGATATTTGTCATAGTTAATTGAAAGTTCATCTGATATAGAGAAATCAATTTATATCATTAACAACTAAACAGAATCAAAGTGTTAATTTTCAAAGTTATATCTGCTAACAAAGAAAATTTAAATTATCTGTAAATAATAATATAATAAAAATACACAAATATAACTCACATTATAATAATGCTTGATAATGAATTAATTTAGCAATATGTGATATTGATAATCTTTTGTAAATTATATATATATACTGTATATATATTTTTAATAGTTTGCAGAATAGAAGTCTTTTGGCTAGTGTCTGTGCATAACCTTGCAAACAATAAACTTGGTTGAAAAATTTTGGATTCCAGCCTACAGTCTAGATCTGTCAATGTGCAATCACCATCTGTTTAGCCTTAGAAAGAAAGGAGATTCACCCAAAATGATAAAGTAAAGAGCTTGTCATGGTGTGACTCTGATACCAGCCAAAAGACGGTGTATCAGTGTATGGAGGGAAGTACCTAGAGAAGGAAACAAATTGGGTCTATGTAACACACACAGTTCCTCAGCATTATTGAAATTCTGAACAGAAGTGGAACCACCCTCATGTCATTAATATGATTTCTTTTAATCACATACTCCAAACCAATTACCAGTGTGCATATAAACAAAACAAAAACAAATGTTTTCCAACTCCACCTGAGTTCTTCATCAGGTTTTTGTAATAATTACCCAATGGATTTTCATAAATGCTTTTGGAGTAAAAATTTGAACAAGCGTTCAAATGTAAGCTAGAAAAATTAAAAATTATTTCAAAAGTTTTTATGAAGATCCATCAGGTAATCATTACAAAGCCCGATGTAGAACTCTGGTGGAGTTCGAAAAATGTTTGTTTTTGTTTTGTTTATGTGCACATTGTAATTGGTTCGGAGTAGGCAATTAACTATATCACAGTGTGGTGGGTGGTTGTTTACTCTTTAATGATTTCTTTTACATACTACACCACTGTCCACTAGTTTTGTTTACAAAGTATTTATGTGTAATTTTTGTTTTCAGTGAATACTAAATTCAAGTTGTTCTGATTGAGTTTGGAGCATACGAGGGATGTTCAAAAAGTATCGGACCTTCGGTCGACAAAAATACATTTATTGATTTTCAGGTACAAAACCCTAATCCCCCCCTTCAAAGCAGTCTCCTTGGTAATGTATACACTTCTCCCAACAATCCTGCCATTGCTGGAAACACTGCTGGAACACATCTTTTGGAATGGCCATCAGCCAGTCCATCGCATTCCGCATGATGTCTTCTCTTGACTAAAATTGGGTTTCTTTTAGTGGCATTTTCAGCTTGGGAAATAGCCAAAAGTCACATGGAGTCATGTCGGGAGAGTATGGAGTGTGACAAACCACAGGAAT
Organism: Centruroides sculpturatus; assembly: GCF_000671375.1. NCBI lineage: Eukaryota > Metazoa > Arthropoda > Arachnida > Scorpiones > Buthidae > Centruroides > Centruroides sculpturatus. Next base: position 164,235 of record NW_019385050.1, read on the forward strand.
GTTGTGTTTGGCGACAAAAGTCCAAATCAGATGCACAGAATGGGTGGGTGCGTTATCATGATGGAGCTGCCAAGTTTTGGTTGACCACAGATCCGGTCGTTTGCGTCACACAGCATCACAAAGATGATGAAGGACCTCCTGGTAGTACTCCTTTGCGATGGTTTGACCTTGTGGTGCTTACTCATGATACACCACCCCACAGGAGTAAAAAAAAACTGTCAACATGACCTTGACATTTGCTGAGGACCTGCCGCACTTTTTTTGGCCTCGAGGATCGTCCCTGAAAGCCTGCTGAATCTTGCAAATGGTTTCCGCTCAGATATCGCCAAGCTTTTGGCAAAATTTGATGCAATATTGCTACTCACATTGCTCAATCATTTTCCAACTTAGTGGAATCCGACGAGTGCTCACTACACGTCCTCACTCGTATGCCAACTGCCAGCGACCAATGCTTCCTGCAGGCAGGAAAAAATTCAGGACTATGCATGACTGTCCCCTCCACAACTCCACCGAAAGAAACCTCCCGTGCATCAATGGTTTACGTGGGAAAAATAAAGGTCCGATACTTTTTGAACACTCCTCATAAAACAAAACTTCCAGAGTCAGATATTCTTGAAGCACTCATAAACAATTGATTAATTCAGACGATATGAATGTTGTAAGTTGACACCATCATAAAAATATAATTTTTGAATTTAAGTTAAAATCTCTAACTTTTAATACTGTAGTTTTAGCAAACTTCGATAGTCTCAAAGTATGTGAATGCCACACAAATAATTATATTAAACTGTTAAATAAGCCTAGCATGTTAAAAATTTTAAATCATATGCAAAAAAAATTCAATGCTGCATCATTAAATTCAACTTCAAAGATTTGTTATTTCTTCACATTTATCTCATGCCAATAAAAGCTAGGGCTGTTGATTGATCAACAATTTTAACCTTGATTAAGTGTGTGAATTATTTTATGTAAATTCAATTCTTTAGTCACGATGCTGCTTAGAAAGTCACATTGAATGATAAAAGGAAAGAGGAGTCTAATAATGACAACAATTGGTCAAAATCTGGAGATGCCAGAATACAAAGAGCTACAGCTTGTGATAAACCAGTTTCAAAGATCTTCATGAACTAACAGTGCTAAATTCTCTGATGGATTATCATGTACACAGATTGCAAGGAATTCAAAATTACAGTGGTACCTCAGGATACGAAATTAATCCGTTCCGAAACCGAGATCATATCATGAAAATGTCGTAAGGTGAATCATTCTTTCCCATACAATTACATGTAAAACCAAATAATTTGTTCCAACATGAAAAACACACTCAAATTAATTAAAGCTAAGTAGTACATTAAAAAAAACAACTATAGTAAGGAAAACACTGAAAAATGCATTTTGTAGTTGTATAAATAACCATAACAGAATAATAATTGATAAAAATAATGTAGTTTTATTTGCACTTTACCTTTGAGGATAGACTACGGTGGAGGTGTAAACTGGAGGCGGAAGAGAGGGAGAAGGGAAATGCTACTAAAACTTAACTTACATAACATAATGTAACAACTTAAAAATAATTTAGAAAAGATAAATATATATATATTTTTTATTTTTATTCACTGCTTTTTGCTTTCTTTCCTTCACTTCCACTGGATAGAGGTCGCTTGGTAAAATATCTATCCAAAGAGGTTTGGCTTTGCCTACTTTTCAAAATGTTTCTAAAATTACTTAGGCAAATGTCACTACTCTGAGCAGCAATAAAAGCTAGTGTGAACCTTTTTGGGATGGTTCTTTTCAATAAAATCAGTCACTTTCTGATAATACTTAAGATTTCCTTTATCGAGCGAGATCCTTCCACGACGAAGCAAACACGCGGACTGAGACCAATGAACAGAAGTGAATAAAAAATGGCGTTGCTAACTAATGTAACGTCATATGGTGAGTTTTTGTTTGTATCGTGGAGCAAAAATATGTTCTAATTTCATGTCGTATCCTGAAAATTTTGTATGCTGGGGCTTTCGTATACTGAGGTACCACTGTACCATTTTCAACAGTATAATGTGACAATGTGAACAAGGATAATGTGAAATTCCTACAAAGAGGACATTAAAAAAAAAATCAACTATTTGACCATTACCAACTCATGCAGCAAGGGATGATAGTCTTGAGACTAACTGTAGTAAAACATCAAGATAAATCTATCTTTCAGAGATAGATTTATCTTGGTTTTTTGCAACAATTACTTCACTATTAATTTATTTACTTCAGATAAATTAATGTTGTTACGAGGTTTCAAAATACGTGTTTGCTTCCACTTGTTTGCAGTGTAAAAACACTAGGATACTTGATTTTACAATCTGAAAGCAAAACAGTTATTAACAACATAGTAAAAGAAAGGAAGATTGAAATAGGCAAGAAAAATAGAATACCAGACAGTAAGAAGGAAGAAGGTTCTTTTTTTTTCTGATAAAGCAAAGTTTGAGGTGTAGTTTGGATGTAGAGGTAAAATGTTAAAAAACTTATCCTTATGTGCACCTTGTTGATACTGGACAATTAGACTGTGTACACATTAGGCTTTTTGAAACATGCACTTTAAAGAACCAACAGTTCTGCATAGGTATACATACTCAAATGTGTGCTTCTGGCCAAGCACACGTCAAATGCGCGTTGATAGATTTTTGTTAGAACACGTATTTCGCGGGTGTTAGCTGCGCGCTTTGAGATACATGTGCTGCCATGTTATCGTACATTTGATCGCGCGTTTTCGGGTAGAGTGGACACACGTTGGCCGAAATGGAGAACGATCATTTCGATACTGATCTATTTATTGATGAAATCTAAGAGACTAGCCATCATCAAATGATTTTATAGATATTCTAAAAGAATTAAAAAAATTGGGTTCATATTGTCTTAGTTTTGGATACAACGTCACAAACATTCCATGCGTCAGTCTATCTCATAATATTGGGTGCACCAAAAATGCCCTTTGCCTCTGCCATCGTCTTTTATAGCGACGATGGAGGAGGCACACACAAGCAATTACTTTCATGTCCATTTCCAAACTGAGCCAGTGCAAATGGTCGTTGAATGCTGAGCTAATGCACGGTGTGTATGCTGCTAACGCATGTTTAACACAACGCAAAATGCCTAATGTGTACACAGCCTTAAACTCGCAAAAGCTTCATGGTGTAGGGTTGCATGAATGGAAAAGGGCTTTGCATTTTATTCATGGAACTGTGAAAGCTCAGCATTATATTAATATTTTGGTTGGAAAATAGAACCATCCTATTCAGAAACTGCATCCTGATAAAGATTTTATCTTCCAGTAAGATAATGAAACACAACCAAGAGTGTTAAAACATGGTTAAAAGATGAGAAGACTGACATATTACCATATATAGCCAGCAAACAGCACAAACATGTCATCAATAGAGAATTTGTGGGATATTCAAAAAATGTTGTTAAAAAGCAACACTATTTAACTACACATGAATTGTGCCAAATATCACAAGAAAGGGATAAAATCACAAACAAGCAGTATGAAAACTTGTTTCTAACATATCAGAGTGGATTTATGCACTCAAAAGCAAAAGGTAATGTAACAACAGGTTTCTTTCTGATGGCAGACTTCTTGGATGGTAAGTGTCTGCTTTAACTTTAATAGATCGCTGCAAACTCAAATATAACACAAATTAATCAAATTTTTGATTAAATCCATTGGTGCTTAAGGTGTACCCAGTCATTATTGTCAATAACCCACATGGTTACATCTAAATTAATAGTTTTGGAAGCAGAGTTTGATTGAGGTCTGGGTAGTGTAATTGACAACATCTGCATGGTAAACAGAAGTTGCTGTTCAACTCAAGCCAGATTCTTTCCTTTTAGAAATTTCTGAATTAAAACAATTTATTATAATTAATATAAGATGGTGTCACATCCACCTATCTCTGATCAAATAAATTAATAACTAATCATCAACATAGTTCAAAGATAACCCAATAATTTGGTAGATCGTTTGGAGTCAATCATTTATAAGTTACTGTGTAATGATAAGGATGGAATTGTTATGCTGAATGCTTCAGATGTGTATTGGAGCTCTATTAGAGATGATAGGTGTGGACCTAACTTAGAATATGTATGCACGACAGACCTTCTCAAATCCTGAAGAAATGGTCCGATCATCATGCCCCTGCAGCATTGTGGGTGACGTTAAGAACATTGCCTTCCTTTTTACTAGGAACATGTGTGGCTGGAGCTATGACTTGTCGACAAATGCACATGTGCATTTGAGATGAGTGATTTTCAGTACTACAAATATTTTGGCACATATTGTATTTAAAAATTGTTGCTGGAAGAGAAAGGTTTGCAACTGTGACTATTTAACTTATTGTGTTATCAACTCAAGAGAATATCTTAATAGCAAATTAAATATTAGTCTACTGCAATTTCATTTTCAACACCAATTCATAGAGTTACAAGTAAATTTCCTATAATTAAAAATATCACAGAAAATCTTTCAAATTCTTTATTAATAGCAGTTACGCTACCCGAACCTCTGGTCCGATCTTCTCTTCCAGCATATTTAAGTTAAGAAATAACCAGTTATGGTTATTACAGCCCAACTGGGGACACGCTCGTGCCCTTGGCCTTAATACTGTTTGTTTATTGTAATCTGTAGTATCAGCAGCTCTCTCTTAAACACTCTGTTGTGTGTGTACTAAAAGAGCCAAATCTTTTAAAACTTAAAGTACAATGGCTTTTTGAATCTTGGAACGTTTAACCTGAAGAAGGCCAAAGAATACGGTCAAACGTTTGAGTGACCAGTAAAATATTTATTTGAAAAAACAAAGGTTTATTGTGAATCTATTTTATATATATTGTACCAGTACCTGGTGAGGAGGAACTTTTACACAAACTAAAAGAGCCTTTTTTCATGTCCAATCATGGGCTTGACCATGCTCACAATAGGTTGGCAGCTTTGTGAGGATAGGGCCTAATGTATTTAGCTCAAACCAACTATGAAAATTTAAAAATATGATCTCAACTCGAACTCAAATCCATCAGAGTAGACACACATCACCATAATATAACCACCAAATCTATAAGCCATGTAAAACTACATACAAACTCAAAATTATGCTGAAAAAATAATTTAATTATAATTTACAGATTAGAATTTCAAGTTATTATGACTTGTTTATGAATGTTTCGATTTAAACATTTGAAATATAAAAGAAAATTATATTTTAATTAATGAAGTTTAATTAAGCAGGTTATTTTTGAGTTGTAATAAGAATGATTAAACTAATGAATTTGATCAAAAGGTAAGTAGTAGGCTGTCATTTTGTATTAATATTAATAATTATTCTTTAGAAAGGTTCAAATCTATTTCACAATTTGAAATAGATATATTAACTACTCAGCAGTGAGCGACGACTAGACAACTGTATACAAAATCTTTTTCTGAAACAGTAATGAGAAATAACGCTTGGAAAAATACTTTTAAAATTTTCCACGTTTATTCTCCACTACCTGGGGTAGAACCATGCCTGACTAGTCCACTGTTGAAAGGTTAACATATATCTATTTAAATTAATAAAGTATTGATATGCATTAAGAAATGATTAATTTTTATATTTTGTAAAATTTTAAAACTAAATAGGAGATTCAATTCTTGTGAAATTGTAAGATCAAGACTTGAATTTCTTGACTTATTTTGTCATATTTCAATCATTTTATTTTATAAAAAGGGAAAAAATTCATTAAAATACTTATGTTTTCTATGTGTGAATCAATAAGAAATATTAGTAATTAATGCATTTCAATGAAATATCTTGCAGATTTTAGTCAATTTAAAAACATTAAAAGAAATATTATAACTGGCATTGACCTTTACTTGCTTTGCATCATCACAAAACCATCAGCTTATTTAATAAACCATTGTTCTTGGTTCAACAATTTGTGTTAACCAACAGAATAATATTGAATTATTACATAAAACAACTCAGTCCATATTTTTATAATTAAATACACCAATAACTTAACACATTTAAATGATACTTTGATATAACTATATATTGAAAAGTCATACTTGTAACAGTATTTTATAATATTCTGTCATATATAATGAACACTCAACTAGCAACATTATAAATAACAGCTTGATAAAGTCTAAAAATTGTTTGCACTAAAATAGGCTATGTCATCCCATTATTAATAATTTAAACTTGATTAATTTCAAATTTTGCCAAATCCATTGTGTAGGGTAAACATTGGTAAATTTGTAATGAAATTAATTATTCTTTAATTATCGTATATATATTTTAAAAATGAACGTGTTAACTGTACTATTAAAGTTGACCATACTCTCAAGATAACAGCATGGCATTTTACCATTATGAATATATTTATATGTTAATTTTCTAGCAGTATATTTATATTGCATACAGATGGTTATTTCGTGATAATACATTGCTAATTTCATGAGGGTCCTTTAGCTTATATATTTGACTGCAATTTAAAAAAATTATAGACCTATAAATGCCCACTGTTTATGTCTATGTCAGTCTGTCCTTCCTTAATCTCAAGAACAGAGCTAGATAGATGAAAGACAAAAAGAAATATGGAAAGCTTAGGAAAAGATTGTCCAAATTAACAATATAAGAACTTCCGATGAAAACCAAAAGTCACATTATTTCAGTTTGAAATTTTTCCTGACAGGAATTAGATAGATGACTCAATTGCTAACAGGAAAAGTATGATGTATGGGAGCAAGCCACTACTAATGAGGTGGAGAGGATATATTTTTAAATTAAATAAATTTAAAATTGTGACTTCATCACAATAAAAAATTACTGGTATATTGAACACTTTCCATTCTTGCAACTTTTAGCTTAGAATGTTGTCCAAATAGCTAAAGAAATTTAAATGCACAATACAATAAAAAAATAATAACTATGTATAATAATAATAATGTGTTTAAGTTAATTGGTAATACTAAAGCTAAATGATTAACAGATTATATTGAGCTATATTACTACTACTATTATTAATTAAATGCTGAGTAATTTGGCACTAGAGGCAGGTGTTAGGTACCATCTCTGCCTCTGATGCCAAATTATTTAGCATTTAATTTGTAATAGTAGTAGTAATATAACCCAATCTAATCCAGCAATTGTTTAGCTTTAATATATAACTATCAAGTTTAAGGTGTTTATATTTGTACATTATAAATAATTTGTTTTTTTAATTTTTTACTTAACTTTTTACTGTTTACCCATGCATCATGCCAAGAGTAAACCAAGACAATGAGAGAAGCTAGTAAAAAGTCAAATTAAACATGCTTTTCACAATACTCAAGTATCTAGAATAGATCCATTATAATTATATCATGAAATTACTTAATCTGAAAATCTGCTACAGACTAGTAACTGGAATATGTGTAAAGTACATTGTCTTTTCTTGTGTCAATGATTAAGCAGCAGCAAGAAGTATACATCTATTTACATTCAAAATAGAGAGGCTGTAGCTGATGTTTTCATCGCAAAAACATGTACACCGGATGTTCAGCGCTGCCTTCCTGTAAATCTAGAAGTTTGGCAATGGTGTTTGAAACATCAAGCATGATTCCATTGACATTCCAAATGCCATTGTCAAACTTCTAGGTTTACAGGAAGGCAGCGCTGAATGTATGATGTACACGCTTTCGTAATGAAAATGTCAGCCGCAACCTCTCTATTGTCTTGGAAATATGGAAAAGTGTATAAAAAGGAAATTTTTAATTCCTTAAGCTTCTTCTTTCTCATATTTGTAACAGCAAATGAGTGTCATCAAGATGTTGAATCCTCGTAATATTTGTTAAAGAAAAAAGTTTCATATGCAAATGTGTCCTATAAGCTGTAAACATATCGAGGATATCCTTTGAAAATATGTACTATTTATTGTTTAAAAATAAATTTCTTCTTTGATTTCAAGCCTTACACGAGAAAAATGTCAGAGAAGTTGTATATGTGCATGTATGTTTGTCATTAAAGTTATATGATTATTGTGACTAGTGAAAGTCTAATTATATATGTGATTTTCATATCACACATATAATTAGACTTTCACCTTAATGAAAAAAAAAAAAAAAAAAAAGCATATTAACCTGATCTCTGTTGTTCAGAACTGCAGGCAAGACTTCTTTAACAGTACGTTCTACAAGAACACCTCCAATCATTCTGAAACATTTCCTGCCTTCTGGAACTTCTTTTAGAGCATCTGCTACTAAACTAAATAGATCATAAACAGATAAGAAAAACAAGATTTCGTAAGTTACAATGTAAAATAATTTTACATAAATCTTAAAATTTATATATTACAACAAAAGTTATAAATTCATATTTAAGAAGAGTATCATACAGTATATCACTAAAAGAAACTTGGTTTTTTTAGCCAAAATAAACTTTATTTCAGGATTTAATAAAAATATATTTATGAGTGTATCCAAGATCCTCCTATCATCTGTGTTTAATAGGCATATCATTGTCCACCAGAAATAGCATGTTAGCCAGTCCTCCAAGCTCCATCTTTCATTCACATGATATTTATGAGGTATACACAGAGGGACATATCAATCTGAGTGACTAAGTAGGTGAGCAGCATGTCTGCCCATCCTGACAGTCTTTCTCTCTTTTTTCTGACTTCCCTTTGAATGGATACTATGGACATGATGGCCAGTCAATCCAGAGTTGGGCCAGTAGCTATGGATTGGCTGCCCACTGTTCTCTACTTCAGATCTGTAATTAGCAATACTAGTCAGATGCCAGGACATCTGACTAATATTGTTAATTATATATTACAATCTCTGACTACTTTCTAGCAAAACTGGTCTAACCAAGACAACAAAATTTCTTTGTCCCTGTCTGAATCTGCTAGACCTAGTCAATATACACAAAATTTATTATAGAAGAAAAAAATTAATATGGAATTATTATTATTAGTGCTTTCTTTTTTTGCCAGCATATTTATTTAGTTAATTCAGTAACTAAATAAATTTGTAGTAATTCAAACACAAATAATTATCGTATTTATTTTCAGGCACTTGGCAATTCTTATCATCAAGTTTTTATTCAGTTTTATCAACTGAATAAAAACTTGATGATAAGAATTGCCAAGTGCCTGAAAATAAATACGATAATTATTTGTGTTTGAATTACTACTAATAACTACAAGCACGGTTTCAAAAGTACCATAAATAAATTTGTGATAAACTTTTATGTTATGTTAAACTACTGATGACATTAATGATTAAATAAATTAATAAATTTGGAAACATCTGGAAGTGAACACTTGAAAATTAGATGCAAGATTAGTTATAATAGACTTTCAACCTGGCTTTCATGAGATCTTGTAATTGCAATAATTTTCTAGAAAAGATATTGCAAAATTCCATATTACCACATGAAATTATGACCCACTTTAAACAATATTTAAAGTCCAGTAACCAGAGGCAGACTAAGGCTAAAGCGGGCCCTAGGCAACATTGTAATTCCGGGCCTATTTTTAAAATTAAAAAATTAAAAACCTAATTTTTGGGGCCCCAAAAATTACGGGCCCTAGGCACGTGCCTAGGTTGCCTAGGCCTTAGTCCGCCCCTGCCAGTAACAAACATTTTAATGTAAAAAGCTTTTGACAAATGTTTTCAACCTTGACCAAGGTCTTCCTCATGTCTTTAAATTAATGAAATTTCAAATTAGAATGTGCAGAACAACTTTTCAAAATATATATTTTTTTTAAATTGGAACAAAACATAATGCCATATAACAAACAAAAATTAAACAGTGGTAAATATAAAATTTAATACACATATAAAGCTAACAAACAAAAATTAAGGAATAACTTAATACCAATTAATAAAAATTAATCTATGTCGGCACTTCCCAGTTTTTCATAAAAGCATTGCCATATACGAGACTGTTTTTCTGTCCTTAAAGTTAATACATTTGCCAGTCTTATATATTTCAAAGGCATCTGGGGCCCTAATGTGATCTGTCTGAAATGACTGCCTTATTAATGTGGCATTTTGGAGATTGGCTCACACATCAGGCTCAATGGAGTAAGTGGACAGGGCAGTGGTATGCCTTTTGTTCAAAATGTTTTAACAATGTTCTTGCACCCTTTTTTTGTATTGAGCATTTTGAGGACCCAATGTACACTAAATCCCTTTGGACTCTGTCCCTTACAGAAACATTGTACACCCCTGGAGCTCTACGTTTATCGGCCTTGTCCTTCCCATTGCATAATAACCTATATATCGTGGAGCTCTTTTGTATGCAAGCTTGATACTTGTATTATCAGCAATTTCTTTAAATAAGTTATGTAAATGCTGGTTATACTCTATCACCGTGCACCTGGAGTTAGGTTAGCATGCTTGACATTGATCTAGAAACCCCTTGGGAGTTGGAGATGATGTGCATGGCTTGTTGGTTGGAGTAGGTGCAGAATAAATTACATATTAGGTCCCTTCTACACCCATGTTTTATAGCTATGTCTGCCAGATGTTTTAACTCTATTAAAGTGTCTTCCCAACTAGTATAGAGTGTATAGTCTTGTTAGTGCATGGAAGGCTGCCACTTTATATAAAAAAGGGTCAATTTTTACATTATAATGTTTGTTACTGGACTTTAAAGCTTGTTTAAAGTGTGTTTGTGATTTGTTCTAGTATTGAGAAGAAAGTAATTTTACATGAAATTAAAATTAAATAAATTAAAACATAAAAAAAGCTTAAGCATGATGTTGTCCATTGAAGTGTAGAATGGCACAATGTAGAAATGAGTGAAGATTACATAATGGAATAGAAACATGGTTTCAGAAAGAAATACAATATTTTAATAATCACAAATCACAACAAATAAATAACTATTAGCAAAGCAGAAACGGTTGAATTTTTGATAAAATAAAACCAAAACCAGTTAAATAACTTGCTTGCGAAACAGAAGATAAAGTAAAATATACTTCCAAAAAAGAATGCTACCATTTTAAATTATTGTAATTATATTAATCATCATCCAAGAATGTTGTAATATACATTAAAACATTAGAAAAGCATCCAAGTTTCACATTTGTTCATTACAATTTCTTGATGTGTGCACCTTATGTCATGTGGCATGCATCCGAACAATACACAAATTCTTCTTATGCTTGCTATGGCATATCCATTGTCACTTCTCCCATGGCAGTCACAATTCTATGGCTCCTATGGATTACTCATGTTGCACAATGACGAACAATTCCAACTTTGCAAACTGCCAAACACAAAATGACGTCCCTATTGCAGTGTTACCATTTTTGTTTACAGCACTTTCTAGAGGTAGTAGACAACAAGATATTTGAATGCCGATGGAAGGTGATATTCGGACAGTTACTCTAGTAATTGGTGTACACCACATACTTTTCAGATAATAATTAACATAATTAATTACAATAATTTAAAAATCATTGTATTCATTTTGAAAGACCCTATATATATATTTAATTAAATTAAATAATATATATGTATTGACACTCTAGAATTTCTGATCAATAACGATATTCAATATTAAAATTATATAAATGTAATTACCTCTTGTATAGTGAAATCTCTCTTATAATATATAGAATGGCACAAAAATCAATTAAGAAAAATATAGTTTATAGAAAGAGTTAAAACTAATTTGGAACAGTTGCATGTTTTATCTCTAATGAGTGAATGAATCACAAAATGGTTTCATTCTTAAAATATATTCAATTAATTGACTTCTCGATCATCCTATATTTCAATAACAATTGCTTTTTCCACAATATATATGGATGGATTGATGGGATAAGGCAACATAACACATGAAATCAATCTGCCAAGAGGGAGGTCTCACAGGAAGACTTTTTGGAAAACTGTCTCCTATTTAGGTGTTAGACACATGAAGAACATCTGGAAAAATCCACAGCACATTAATCAGGTAGAGCCCACAACCAACTACAAGTGTCTGGTGGTTTATCAAACTTCAACATTATATGATCTTGAATGATTTTCAGCAAAATTTTAAATATATTTTCTTTAAATGTATCACATATTGTAGAAGAAAAAAATTCTTCAATAATTTCTTATACAATAGCCCTTATTAAATAAATAGCAATGAATTTATACATTAGACAAGCGTCATGGGTTTGAATTCCAACCTAGGTTAACTTTTCAAATTATTTTATATTTTAAAAATTTACAGAAAAGGTACAACTTCATTTCATAAAGCTTGGCTAAGCTGTAAAAATGCACAGTATCAGAAGATATGTACTTAGTGAAGGAAACAGATTGAGGAACATTTGACAAAGTCATTGTGTGTTATCAAAAACGTATTTGATCTTTGTGAAACTTCCAAAGCACCAAGTATCACTCATTGCCCAGCCAAAATATGTGAAATGTTCTGCACAATGTTCCCCTTCTACAGGGTATCTCTAAATTCATTTACAATTTTCAAAATCAATAAAATCTCAGCCTGGCCACTACTACAGTGTGATGAGTGCATTTGGTAGTAGAGAGGTACAGTTTTTCACTCAGTTTAATAAGAATCAATTGTATTCATTTAGGGCAACATCCTCAGTACTAAATACTTGGAAACCAGGTTGAAGGAGAACTTCAAGAAGTCATGAAAATATGGACATTGTGTCAGTAGCAGTTCTATGTAAACTGAGGCATTCTGTGCAAACATACAGCTGCTCTTGCCATCCATCGTTCATTGGTTCATTAGATTATGAAGTTAAACAAATGTTTATATCCATAAAGTCCAAATCATGCAGAAAATAATGAATTCATATTATGAAAAATGCAAATCTTATAGCAAGAAAATGTTGAAAGATTTTGTTTCCAGTAATGGCTTAAGTGGAATGTTTTTTGGAGTGATGAGGTCCACTTTGACCTAAACAGATGTGTTAATGAACAAAACTGTTGCTATTGGTCTCAACAGAACCCTAAAAACAATCATCAGAGACTGTTACACAATTCTGAAATGACAATTTGGTTTCTAATGTCTAGGACAGGAATTATTGGTCCGTATTTCTTTGAGGACAGTCGAGGTCACCCACTTTCTGTCAACTGTACTGTACATATTCTGAAATAAGAAAGTTTTTCATACTAAAGCTTCATCAGCATCCTGCATATAATGTGAATACATGGTTTCAGCAGCATGGAGCAACAGCATACACTTCAAAAGCCTCACTGAGCACTGTTTAATAATGTTTTTTCTAGGTAAAATTATCTCAAAATTTGATGAAATCCTGGCCTACAAGGTCATCTGATCATCAAGTAAATAGTACTGAAAACACTGTCTTTAATAATGAAAAGAAACACTCATGCAAGCACTTTCGACATTTACAAAAAAATGCCCTTGTCAGGTGAAAACAAAAGAACATACTCTATAATGTTAGTATAAAATTTAAAATTTTAATGTTAACTCATTCTAGCTCAATCAAAATTACAAAATTTGAACATAAGGGCAAATTAGTTTCTGCATAGAGAGTCAACTGTGCAGAATGCTTTAGAACAGGGGTGTCCAACCCGCAGCCCGCATGCAGCCCAAGGCAAGTTCAAATGCCACCCAATAAACGTGTAAACAAAACCGACACGACAAATTTTTTAAATTTTGTTTTAGTTACTTATTTCAACGGCATAAACTCAATAAAAGAAGTTTCACAAAGCCATAAACCTTTATACATATTTTATTTTTGAGTGGAAAGGAAATATTTTCAAATACTTGAAGATGTGTGAATAAGAAAGAAATACTAAATAAAGCTGGAGTTGTGACTCAAAGAATTATAGACCCAAATTCGGGGAAAGAAGAGAAAGGTGAAAAGATAAAAAGTAGTGAGAAAGGTTAAATAGATTTTCTGTTAAGCAAATATGGACCCTTAATTTTCCAACCTTCCTCACTTCTTTATCTTTTGTCCTTTCTCTCATTCCCCTGCATTTTGGTCTATAATCCTTTTCAGTCCCAACTCCAGCTTTTTTTAGTATTCCTTCCAGTGTTGCATGATTTGGCTACTTTGTGCCAAGGTTAGCTACCCTTTTTTTAGTTTGGCGTAAAAAATATCATTTGGCGCATTGGCTACTTTTTGGACTACATATTATTTATAAATATATTAGTCGAATAAAAATGCACTTTAAAATGGTGTTTTGTCATTTTTTTTATTAATTAGAGACTCAAATAAAACAAATATTTGTGTTTCTCAAATAAATTTTTGTTTGTCTCCTTTATAATAAATGAATTTATCTATCTCTAAGTAAAAATTGAAAGTGTCTGTAGAAGTAACTTTTTAAAATATCCTTTTTCATGATAAAAATTTAATACTTATTAATATTCTCTCTCGTGATTACTAAACCATCAAATGTATTTCTTCCAATTCTGCTTGGAAACTGACAGTCTGAATTATGAAATTCTCCATAATGTCCTACAAAAATTTACATTATTCAGCATTTTACCAAAATTTTGGTGCACACTATAATCTAGACATGTTAAACCTTGTATATTTAAGGATTGGGCCACAAATATATATAATATACTTGTGGCCCAAACTCCATGACATCTTACAATGTGGCCCAGAGAAACAAAAAGGTTGGACAACCCTGCTTTAGAACATCTGATTTTACTCCTATTATTTCTTGTGGGGCTATCTTAAGACTACCCAGATAATATTCAACAATTAAAAAGAAAAACAAATTACAGTCAAAACAAAAAATATTCTGGCAGATATCAGGAATATAAAGGATAGATTGGAAGAGTGCTTTTTAAAACATGAAATTCCTGTATGTTTACTACAATATTTCATTAACAAGTTGTACATTCCTGCTGAATATGTAAATATCAAATAAAATTAAAATATTTAATCATTCAGCAATTATAAAATTTTTTAAGAAGAAATAAATGTAAAAAAGTTTTTACTCACAAATACAAATCCATTCATCAAATGAATGTAAACTAAATGTTATTTCCATTATAGCCAGATGATCTGCCAAATTATCAAATAACATACTGATAAATTTGGCAGATCACCTGGTTTAAAAAAAATTGGATTTGTAGAGGAGTTGTTTATATTTTCATCATCATTCTTGCTAACAAAATTTTTAATTTATAGTTTGAACTATGCAACTAAGAATTTTAATGAGTGTGTATCACTAAGTACATAAAATTTCATTACCATTATATTAATAAAAGAAGACAGCCAAAAATGAACTTTGAGTATATAACAGAGTCCTTGAAATTTAAAAACTGACTGCAATATAAAGAGGAACCCTTTCTACTGTATGCAGAAACAATCCACATCATGGGACAGTCACTGTTTATAAAGCTAACATTAATCTTACTCAGACATACTCTATCATCTATTTTGTTCCAGCTTTGATAAATTTGGGCTAAATGATAAATTGAAGTCCACAGGCTGTCCACATTCTACTGATGCACATTACATCAAGTGAATAGTGTAAAGTTCAATCGAAATATATCAAATAGATTTAACAAGGAACATCACTAAGTGCCCCTTTCAGATTTTGATGATTCTTAAATTAATATGTAGAAAATATAGAACAAAGAAATTGTAGAAAGATAGGAATAAATAAATTTCTTCTATCAGAGAGGAAAAAAAATTTTTTTAGAGAATGAATTCAGTTCTCAAGCTATGGTTTTGTTCTCTCACTCTTATCCAATTTGAATAAAACCTCTTACAATGAATAATTCAAATCTATATTTTTTTTAATGACATTCTGAGAAATTTTCATGGGGTCAATCATCCATGCAAATTTCTTAATGAGACTAAATTTTTTTTAAATAAAAATATGCTATATAAAAACAGTTCTGTATGCTACACTGATAACATTATGAGCTGGTTTTTTAATATAGAAAAGCTCATAATGTTATTCTCTGTGTAATGTATTAACTTATATTCATTCACAATGGAAGGATTCTACATCTTTATGTGATTTTGCATTTTCATTGAAAACCTTTAAGGTGTAACAACCTACATCCTATGCACTCGATTTGAATTTAAAAATAAACCCAAAAACTCAAATTTTTTTTCTGCAGTGCCATTACTTCATCTTGAATTTGTTACATAGTTACCATGGTGACAGTACTCTTAAAATTTTTATGTTCGTAAAGTAGCTGGAGACAGACTGCTTGCCTACGTGTATTTATAACTGGTTGCAAAATTCAACTAAACTCCATTAAAGCAAACTTTTAGATTTACTAGCATTACCCAAAGCATGGTCCACAATTCAGTACTTGTCCAAAAAAAAAAAAAAATTATAAACCAGAGTACAAAATAAATTTGGTTTTTAAAGCATTATTATTGTTACTTAAATGAACTATCTTATCACTTAATATTGCAAAACAATAAAGGAATGAAGTCAACAAGTCAATATAACAATTTCCATAAGCAAACTGTTGAGCATATAAAGCATATTTTTATTTATGAACTGGATCTTATGAAAACATTTTCTTCAAAATACTTCTGCCAGCTGCTGTAATATTTCTACAGACAATACTGAAAGTATTTATATGATCTTAAAAAAAAATAAAAAGATTCCGAATTAAACTATAAACCAAATAATAACAAAAGATCAATTTAGTAATCATTTAATTAATTGATTAACACAGTACACTAAAATTATCAAGCTGGTTTTTAGTTACACTCAATACTCAACCTGACTCAATAGATTAAGATAAAATGAATGAAGAATTAAATAAAAAAGTTCTGATTTATATTATCACAGAAAAACCAGAGAACCTGAGTTATCTATACTTGACTAGCATGGAAAGAGTATGTCAGTGCATCATTCTGTAAATCAGGGGTGTCAAACTGGCAGCCCCTGATGCTATTTTTTGAAATTAAATAAAACGGCTTACAGATCAAGTTAACTGATAAACATTTATCTGCCATGATGAAAATTATTCTCAGTCTTTGAATCCAAATGTTGAAAAACGAGGAGGAGGAAGATAGTGCTGGCAAGTTTCTGGTGAAAACATTTAATTTTATAAATATGTATATTAAATATAATAAATATTTAAATAAAAGTAATACTATAGCAATTATATATAGTTGAGTTGAATTCACTGAACTACATAAATGTGTTTTAATTGCCCCAACTATATTCCTGCATTCTCACTTCAAATTATAATTTTTAGAAAATTTGTAAATGTGATATGGCCCATGCAAATCTTACCAGTTGCATTAATGGCCCATTGTTTAAATGAGTTTGACACACCTGCCGTAAATGAAGCACTAACCCATACTACCTAATACAAATGATAGAGCTTGGAATGGTTCAACTACAAATCCCCGATTAGTATTCAGCAGACTCCAACAGTTCTAAGCACGTGGAGGTATGGTAATGGTAACTATTACATAATGGCAATGAATCTACTAAATAATGAATTATAAATTGATAAAAGTGGATAGTGACACTACTGTGGATTTTGTTCGTAATCACAAAATTTAAGACATTTCACAAAATAAATTAAATTAATTTTTAAAGTTTAATTTTGCATATATCTGTTTTTAGTTCCTAATAATTGTTTTTGAGTGGATTAATATTGTAACATGTACTTCATTGTGTAAATAATGGGAACATTGCTTGGTAAAGCAACTTTAACACAGCTGAACAAGCAAACCAATGATATAGCCTGTTTCATTTAGAATAGTGTTTTTTCAGCTGTATCAAAGCCATCTTACCAGCAATGTATCTAATATGCACTTCATTTGTAAAATTACACCTCCGAATGAGACAGTTGGGACCTTTTTGGAACTGTAGACCATAACCACAGGAGCGAAAAAGTCAGAGGAACAATACCTCTACTTGTGACCCTTCACGAGTTACAGCATCCCTGAAGTCAGCCTATTTCCAGGTTGCAGAGGATTGGGAGTCATGTCACTCTTCTAAGACTATTGCATGTAACTATTTAGCCCATGTGACTATGATGGCTTTGAGTAGCCCACTTGACTGTGGAGTATTTGATGTTATATAGTTTTAAGGGGTGTGGGGTTTGCCCCCAAGCACATGCTAAGGTGCAAGAAACAGAGTGCACCACTACATGCACTACTTCGAAAACAGTAGTACTGGTACACTGTAAAAACTGACATTTAGAGGCAAATAACTCATGAAGGTGCCAAATAGTTACTCGTACAGGAGTCTACAATTCTAGGGGTGGCAAATCACTCATTCAGAATTCACATCTTACCACATGCTATGTGAGTGAAGCAATCTTTAATCGGTTATAACTATCCAAAGATAGTGTGAATGAATTCCACTATCTAACATGACATTAACACACACTACACATTCTAAACTAGCACTTCTGTAGTGTGTTAAACAGGAAAGTACTCACCACTATAGAACTGTTGAGTCTGCTGAATACAACCAATAACTATAATAAAGTGTAGAAATTACTTTTAATTTATTCATGTGTACACGTAAAGAAGGTTTCTATAAGTAATTTCTACGAAAGCTTTGATGAAACCTCTAAAATTAGAAAAAGAATTATTCAAATTAAATAACGTATTATGCATTTAATAAAACACGTGCTCTTATAATGAAATAGATTAATTTAATGGATTACATAATCAATTAATTACATCTACTAAACAATTGAATTTATTGTTAATTACAATTTATCCTGAAGAAATTAACTGATTACTAAACATGGAATATATTTTTGACATTTTAGCACTCAATTTACCCGAGTGGTTAGTATTTAAAACAATTAAAACAAAATATTAAAATAACTTACTTATGTTCACTTAATTCAAGTTCTAATTCGGCGAGTTTAGCCACTAACGCTCTCTGTTCTTGTCTCAATTGGTTGAAACCATTTATAATTTGTTCTTGGTTTAATTTCTTCTCTTTATCTTGCTTAGTGTTCTTCTTCTCTTCCGCTGCCATTTTGATTGAAACGAGACTAATAGACAGTGTTGCCACATGTTTTCATTAAACGTGAATTTCTTCCTACAAAATGTCGCCCAAAACTGTCCAAAACAGAAAAAAATTAATCATATAAAGTAAATTTTAGAAAATTATTATAAAATAATTAATTAATGATAAAAAAAATTAATTAATTATTAATGATTTCAACACCATAAATTTAATATTTATATTTGGTGTGGGAAAAAATCACATTCAAAAATGATATGGATATAAAATGGAATTATTAAAATAAAAAATATTAAAAATAATAGTCATAAAATTTTCAAAAGTTATCTAAACTTGATAATTCCATAATGTGATTTTCTTTTTTATAAATTAAATACATGTTGCATTCTAACTAACTAATTACAGTTTGAAAGTACAAAAGAGCGAGCTGACACGTGTCAGCTCGCTCTTTGAGGGATTCGGCTTCGAATCTTAAAAAATTTTTTTGGGAATGATTTAACTAAAATATGTTAGGTCCAGCTTCTTGCTATCCTATCACTCTATTTCAGGCCTGGTCCAATTCAAGATGGGCAAGGTTTTTAGAATTTTCTTGTAAAGCAAGAAAATGTTGTGACTAGCAATTTAACATGTGCACTGCACTGTTTTCTTTTACTCTTTCTGTCCTGTGATTATTAATTAAGTCTTGGATTCGTCCAGAACCACAGCAGGGAATAGGGAGTTGAAGGACGCGGTTGATATGATAAAAAAGATCATTTACGAGAAACTCCTTTATGTTTCTGACCGTACAACCTGAGTCGTGGATTTGGGCCAGGCGACGTGGAATTTTCCGGATTTTCTACACATTTGTAACACTTAAACAATGGTTAGTTTCCCATGAAAGACCTCGCTAGAGGCATCTCCTCTTTGAAGATCGCCAATATGTCGCGTTTTCTTATACGAATAAACCAATCCAGACTATTTAGGTAATTGTTATTCGTTTGGAATTTGTAGAAAGAAAGAATGATTTATTCATTCATGGGTCTGCAATAAATTTTTATTCTTTGAATATTAAACACGAAAATGAACGTCATTAACGTTAATAACGCAACATAGAGTACATGAAAAATAATAACATAAATAATGTACGCAAACATAAAATAGAATAAAATTAGCTTGTAAGCACTAAATTGACCTTTCTCTATTGCTAGACTTATTACATCACCACAGGACATCAGATTAGCCTTAGAAAATCACTATATTATTTCAAAAATGAATGCATTTCGGACCTTAAGTCCCTCTTCAGTATGTTGTACAATAAATAATTTTAAGATGGATATTAACACATTTACAGAGAAATTGCGACGATTGGTAAAATGACAATGATAAAATATTGATTACAGATCAGAATTTCCGTGTGTGATTTAACGTGCCGATTTGATGCATAGAACATTAAAATCAAACAAGCAATAAGACAAAAAATATACGTAATAATAGACACTGTTAAAAACAATAAAATAGAATAATAAACTGATACACTACTAAAACCATAAAATAATAAATAATAAACTGATATACTGTAAAATCAATGAGATGAACCAATGACCTGCAGTACATTCTAGAAAAAAAACGTATCATAGTAGATTAAAATTATTAAAATACTCAATTTTGCTTAAATTCATTTTTATCAAAATAAAACTTTCCATAAAAGATGGTCGAAGTTGCAAAGGGGAATTCGATTTCGAATATCAGGGAAATTCGGCTCAACTATTTCCGCTCTGTGGGCATTACAACTTATTAAAACATAACTGGAACTGTTTTTTGGAAAATAATCAAAATCGTTGCAAATTTTTGCTTAATATTTGGGTGAGCATAGCTCAGCAAGTATGCACATTCAAGATCTTTTAATTTAATTACACAATAACTATTATCTGGTGAGCCAACAGGCTACGTTGCATTCTACAGTCTTGTATAGTTCTAAAGTTATTAATTATTAAAGTGTAGCTTTTGTTTTGCACAATCAAGACATCATTATGTTTAATGCCACATTTTTGCTCTTAGCAAAGTCGGGCAAAAAATTAAAACATCATATTTTGATAGAAGAAGAGATGGTCTTTTCAATTCAATGAAAAAGAAAAAGATTAAGATGCTTCACCAGGCGAGATTTGCCTCTGAATGTTGGTAAAAATTAAATCTAATTTTTTTTTTTTTTTTGCATTTTTCAGTGGGCATATTTCTAAACCTGTGACAGCTATAAGCTTGAAATTTTAGAGAAATAATTACAATCATACACAGTTTTAAAACCCACAGTTTGGCTGTAAAAGAGTGTTTCCCCTCGTGTTACAGGCAATTGAAATGTGGCTTCTGTTTTATGAGAACGAATTTTATTCAAACTTTGGTGAAGATTTGTAAATAGAGTACATTTTATTGGAAGCTTCTGCTAGTATATCTGAATGGTCGACTTGAAACTATCTTATTTTACCAAGTTTCATGCTGTAATTGCTCGTGGTCAAAGCACAGCACAGAATAAAACAGCCTTGTGAGATAAATCCTATAGATATAGTGTGCCAACATTAGTACTCATTCTTTAAAACAGAAAATAATAATAAATATTATTATTCAAACAAGAACATCTTATATGTTTTTGTTTGGATATCAATTGTCTTTTGTCTCTACTTGAACATAAACCTTCTAACTCCCCAGTATTACTCTTTTTGGCAAACGTTTTCGACCCTACCAGGGTCTTCTTCAGGCTACCGTTTTAATAAATTCAAATATTGCAAAATCGAACAGTAATGGATTAAATGCGATTCAAATCCTAGAATGTCAACGTTTATATCAAAAATATAGAACACCACGTTCTTTCTCGATGACGTTAAAGCTTGCGTAAATTGCGCTTGTAATAAACGTCATTGTACTCAATTATGTGTGGGGTGTTTCTTCATAACAAAATTTCCATGCTTTAGAGATATTAACTGCGTCTTTGGAGTTAATACATGTGTTGTTTAATCCTGCTTCATAAGGCGGACAAAAGCAAATCTCTTGTTTTAATGAAGAGAGAAACGTATAGCTCGATGATGCAAGGATATATTAGGGACACGGACTGTGAGAGCATTGAAGAGGGATACCTTCATAAGTTACAAGTGCATGTAAAGCGTTTCACACAAACGGCATTTGCTAGAGAATGGGGATTGAACAGGGCATGGATAGCGTCTCCGGATACGCCTAGGCTATTCGCATTCGCTAAAACCCACAAGGAATACCCATCTATCAGGCCGATCCTAGATAAGGCTAGATCACCAACCAGAGCCCTGGAAAATGAAGTACACAAGCGCATATATGACCATATTAACGATTACAATTGGAGTATTAGGAACCCAATTGAGCTCATTGAAGAGTTGAAGAATCTCAGCATTACTGACTCCACTTATATCACAGTCCTGGACTTTGTTTCGCTATACCCATCCATAAAAATCGAACCGTGTTTCTGCGAGTTCAGAGATTTATTGCTCACATATCCAGGTGCCGTGGCTCGACGGAAGCACATTTTAGAGCTAGCGCACATATTGTGTTACTCATCTTTCTTCCGGTTTAACAACAAAACTTACATACAAAAGCGGGGGGTCCCAATGGGAAGCCCTCTTTCGGGAGACTTGTGTGAGCTAGTAATAAGGAAACTTGAGCAACAAATCATCCCTCTTTATAATTCCAACATGCTCCTGTACAGGAGATATGTGGATGATGTCCTTATCATATGGAGAACAGAACCTAACGTAAATATTTTCATAAAGGAAATGAACAACAACCCATATGGCCTAAAAATCAAACTAGACCAAAAAAGCAATAGAGCCGCACACTTCCTCGACTTAAACATTCAATTAATGAATAAGAGAATTTCTTACAAAGTTTTTTACAAAGAATGCTATGTACCAATGTTCATCCCGGCTAACTCAGAAGATCCTTACCCCTATAAGATAGCGGCATTTCGGGCATTGACTAAGAGGGCGTTCACCCACCACTCTGAATGGAAGGACACCATAGCAGAGCTGGAACATATCCAGGGAATGGCAACACAGCATGGGTACGGTAAGAACTTGGTATATAATATCGCAAGAGCATATATACGGAAAAGAGAAAGCAATACTCCGGACATCCCAGATGTTCCCCTTGACGGAAACAGTAAAAGAAAAATAGTAGAGTACAACCACCATCTGGCCAATATATACAGAGAAATCTCTTCCCGCACTAATAATAAGGTAACGTACAGTAGGCCAAGATCCATTTATAGCTTACTACGCAATGGGAAGGATACGCTAGACTTGAAATGCGCACCGGGAGTATATTCTATACCCATTTGGGATGACAGATTTAATAATAAATTGGTATATGTGGGATCAACCAAACGCTCCCTTCGCAAACGTCTCCAGGAGCATAAATATGATATAGATAATAATAAACACACCACCACCCTTTCAACCGTGGCCACAGAACCTGGAATAAGGGTGGATCTACAGAATGCCCGTATGGTAAGACTATCACAGCGTACGGACCAACTAAGAATTATGGAGACCTTAGAGATTTATAAAGCAGGATTAAACAACACATGTATTAACTCCAAAGACGCAGTTAATATCTCTAAAGCATGGAAATTTTGTTATGAAGAAACACCCCACACATAATTGAGTGCAATGTCGTTTATTACAAGCGCAATTTACGCAAGCTTTAACGTCATCGAGAAAGAATGTGGTGTTCTATATTTTTGATATAAACGTTGACATTCTAGGATTTGAATCGCATTTAATCCATTACTGTTCGATTTTGCAATATTTGAATTTATTAAAACGGTAGCCTGAAGAAGACCCTGGTAGGGTCGAAAACGTTTGCCAAAAAGAGTAATACTGGGGAGTTAGAAGGTTTATGTTCAAGTAGAGAGAATTATATTTCCTCCAGTGGTAGATAGGAAGTTCATTAATTGTCTTTTGTTTAATAATTGTATTATTACATAAGACATAAGACATAACAATTCGGTCGTCTGTCGCAAATTGTACGTCATTTTATAGAATGCTTTTGATATGCCGTTTAGAAAAATCGTTATAAAAAGTTTTAATTCGCATAAATTTGGATTTTTGTTTTTCTGGATAATATTTTGAATGAAATTCATTTGTTTCCATGCAATTTTACTTTTATAAGCATAAAATTCAGCCATAAAATCGAAATAGCTCTATTAGTAACCTCGTGAACTTTGACCTATCTACTCGGAAGTTTTGCCGCACCTCATTGATAACGAGAAAGGCCTAAGTTTAAAAGTCGAGCTTTCTAGACCCAGTAGTTTTTTCTCTACAAGCGTCTGCAGTGCTGAATGAAGAAAAGAAGAGAAATATAGCTTTTTTTGGCGAATTTTGCACTTTTCAATTGCTTTTATTTCGTAATTTTTCAGATATTACAGATATTGATAAATATTGCTACTGTGTTCATTCATAGTCACTAAAAAGCATATAATTACAAAGATGTAATTCCTACGTAGAATAAGGATTATATAAAGACTAGAATATGCTAATAATAAGATTATACACAGGAACAAAGCCTATGAAAGAAGAGTCTAGAGTCTATACAAAAATGGAAGCTCATTCCTCTTCGAAAACCATATAAATTTTTGATTTACATAAATAAATTTTAGTTTATATCATTTTCGCATCACCATTATTAGACAAAAGACTAAATTTTTAGACTCTTTCTATATTGTGTGTTCAATTGCCTACATCCCGTAGGACGTATTAACGCTATTAATAAGTTTCTTATACAAATTTTAATTTTTACAGTCCCCAAGAAATAGTCACTTCATTAATAAAATATGTATATAATTTAAGAAAAAAATATCTTTATATATACATTGTGTTATAAAATAGTGTTAATGTTCTCATAGTGTCCCTATTGATCTATTCTTGAATGAGAGATCACATTGACATCACATTTTCATGATGACGAAATGAATGGAAAAAAAAACACATCACAAATTTTTTTATATTTTGCAAGAAAATTTTAATAAATATTGGTGTTAAAACAATTATTTTACATACTTTAACAATTAGTTTCTTATACAGATTCCAGGACTGTATGGAATTTCGTTCTCTTTTTTGCAATAAAGTCCTTCTCCACATTTCCCTAATACATTCCAAATTCCTCCACAAGTTTCATTTTCACTCTAGAAATAAAGAAAGAACGTAATCATAATTTCTTAATCGCACAAAATTATATTTTAATTATTAATTTAGTTTTAAAAAATTAATTACTTTTCCACAAACGAGACAGCAATCGCAGATATCAGTCACAAGGCCAGAAGGACATTCATCATCACTTTTGTTATGACACTCGAACGTTCCACACATTTCACATGTCAGTGCACTCACACTTCATAAACATAAAATTACAATTAAATGAAACCATAATTATAATTCATTCAAGAAATTAATCTAGACTTACTATACGAAAATGGTGGCACATAAGTAGATGTAGAAGAAAATCCTATGCATTTTCCTGAAAGAAAAATTTAAAAAGGTGGATAAGATTTCATAATTTTTAAATTTTATATAAATTTTAAAATATTTTAAAACAAATAATTGATGAAATATTATTTAATGCATGTAACAAAACCTTGATTAAGTTTATTTTGTGTCAGCTGTATATAAACATATATTTTATACATGCACACAGAATGGCTCAAAAGTCACTTTACTATGATATATTTTCAGTACGTATAAATACTATAAATTTTCCCAAATAAATACTAAAAATAAAGGATATTCTTAGTTTAAAAACAAATAATATTTAGTTTAAAAAATATACTCTGACTTCAACTGTATACATATGTTTATACATAATATATATTTATGTATATCTAGAGAGAAAACATTATAATCATTAATAATATATACATTTATATATATACTCTATTAACACTACTAGTGGTAATTTATTAATGCAAATCTTACTTGTAAGAATTCACGTATGTAATCTTATGATTACTATATACTTAGTTTATCAAATGTTTATCGACTTACTGTTTAAAATCTTCAGATACGTCACACTGTTTTTAAAATTATTTCAAAAATAAAAGTATATGTAACTCCTCTTATATAAAACTGTTTCGTAACAGTTAAATTCCCTGAAAGATTTCATATTCTCGTTCTGAAAATAATAAAATTAAATTATCCAGATTAATATATTATTCAGTCTAATATATTAATTAGTAAGTAAATAAAAAAAGCATTATCTGCAAAAATTTATTATGTGTAGTACGGATCGGTTATATTTCCATCCCTCATCCAAGCAAGTTTGCCCAATGGGGTGCATTACATGACATCACAGTTGCACCCTTTACGGATGAATGTAATGTGACGTCTACAATGAGTTATTGTTATAAACATCCTTTCAATAGAAATTAATTGATGCCAATTCCGGAATGCTGCTTTGTGTTATCCTTTAATAGAACACGGCATTTTTTACCTAAATATTGACTTTATTATATAAATAAATTAAAATATTCGAATAAAACTATATTATTTAAACAAGAATATCAAATCTTTCAAAGATTAAAGGATTTCAACACATTTCCTGCTGAAAATAATTACGAAACATACTTATATATGTGATGTTTTTATCGTTAGATTTTTCTTTTTCTTTTTTTTTCTTTAATAAACTATAAAATATCTGAAGTAATTCAGCATAAATTACTTCGAGAATATAACTGTGATCAAGTAGATATAATTACGTACGAATTTCTTTATTATCCTAACATTTAGCAGTTGTATTGATAATTCATCAGGCATGATATTAATTTACATCAGGCCCTGTAAAGAGGGCAGCAGAACGATTTTGCTGGAGCCCAACAACAGACTGAGTCTATAATTTATTGTAAATCATTTATGTTATAATTTATTTAATTTTGAAACACTTTCAGTGTGTATGTGTGTGTGTCTTTGTGTGTGTGTTTGTGTTTGTGCGTGTATTGCATAACAAAGCGTTTTAAAAAATATTTTTAAGTTCGAAAGCCTTAAATTCTGAAATTCCTGTAAGTTGCAATACCTTGTAAAAGAAACCAGCAAAGAGTTGCTCAACTGTTTCGGCAACATTTAAAATTTTGGTAGCGCCATCTGTTATCACATTTCATTAAAATTTTAAAAATATTTTTCAACAGAAAGCACAGGAGTCATTAAGCTCCAAACAGGGTGAACAAAATCGTGCCACACACACACACACACACTAACATACATACAGACATTATTTCCGAATTTTTTTTGCATTTCTCGACGTTTCAAGTTGTCCTGAGCCCAAAAATGTAAATATCTGCTGAGTCATTCATTGACCGATCGCCATACTTTTTTAATTTCCCGGCTGTTAAATATAACAATCAACAACTATTGTGTAGAGTAGAAAGTTTAGTCTTTAATTAATTAATTAAGGAATGAACCTCTGAGTTTATGTTCTGATGCATTATAAATGAAATACAAGTATTTACATTATGATGGGGCAGTCACATAGTATCACTCAGTATCATTAACTAGAACCTTTATAAGGGCACGAGCGTCGCTGCATAAAGGACAAAAGAGACAAATTCTCCATATTTTCGTATCACAAATTTTTTCCTTTTAGCATATTTTTATTCCTATGCCCACATTTATTCCTATGCCACTAGGGTTGAATAGTAATTATTGTATACGTCTGTAAGTGCGTTTGTCCCATTAAAACTTTTTACTGAACTTTTAATTTTGTCTTCTTGAAGTAAGAGTTGTGAGGCCCAGACTTCCCGGTTACGCTACAGGTGCCACTTCTTTGCAAAAATCATAAAATCGTATAAATACGACTAAATAGAAATAAATCATGTTTAATATAAAAGATTAAATTTTAGACTCTCTATATATAGGTCTGAGTTTTTGGGCTCACTATATGGTCTGAGTTTTGGGGCCTTATGTATAAGGTTTGAGTTTTGGGCTCTCTATGACTTTGTTCACCCTATCCATGTGCCTATCAAAACTTTTAAAATCAATAATTATGTAAACTGTTCCATGCAAAGAGTACAATTTTAGAGAAATCAGTAATTCGCTGTACAGTACAATACAATACAGTACATTGAATTAATATTTCCTGCCTGAATTTACCATGTCAAATCAATATACTACAAAATTGTAAGACATAAGTTCGTCATTAAAACACTCCTTTTAAAAACGAATTAACTTCTCATACTTTTATTGATAGGAAGAGAAATTTTATTTTTACGAATTCTCAGGAAACTTGATATTCTTATCTAAAATCAGCAAAAACATTAGGTTGGGTACGAATAAAATAGGTAACGGAGCAATCAAAAGCAGTTTAAAATTGATTGATTGATACACTAATGGATGGATTGATGGAACTTTTTCTTTTTTATCCATGAATAATATCGATCGAATCTACAGACTTACTACTTCCAGTAATTTATTTAATGAGTCTAGCTATTCGTATGAATTGATTCGTGGCTACATAAAACATGCAAACTTCCTTCACTACAGAAGTCACTTCACAACTTTGCCCATATCAATTGGTTATAGTCGATTTCTTTCCAAGAGGAGTAATTTATTTCTATTTTCTTAACACTTAAAAATTTTATTGAATCTCGAAAATGTTTAAAACATTACTTTTTTCTGTGTAAAATGAAAATTTATTTAAATGTAGGCCTATCTTTTATGTCGATGGCTGCGTGACTTATAATAGGCAAATAAATTTAAATAGCTACTATCAATCATTTTATTAATATTTTTAATAAAATGGAAATTTTAAAATATTTATTTATTAATATTAAAGCGAATAAGTAAAGCAGTATCATATAATATTCTGAAATATCGCTTAGTGTAGCGATATTGACAGAGAGTGATTGGTATGTACAGGCCCTAAGCTATAACGTATAACAGGCTTTTCTCAGTAATAAAATAATGATATACGTAAACATTTGAGGCCCTAAAGTATAAGGCCTAAACTATAGACTCATACCGCGAGAGTCCAACACTGAATACCGGTATTGGTTCGCAAGTTTGCGTCTCAACAGGCTGGAGTTTTCTGACTTTTCTTTACATGTATAACGCCAAAACAGAGGCTAATTTCCCATACAAAGTCTTTCCAGGAAGCCTTGACAGATCGGCTATGTGTTGCTTTGCCTCATTTTATCAAACCAAACTATAACGCAAGGCCCTAAGCTGAGGTTTGTTTAGCTTAAATCCGGCCATGCATATGTATAGATATGTATTAATCTTTTATTCATAATGAAATAGTATTCTACACGAGTTTTTAAATGATAATGATATAATAGATATACTTATAGAGAAGAAATACAGTAAATTAAACCCAAAAACAACTTTACAATTTCAGAAATGGCACTTAGAATTCGTCTAGTTTCATTATATATGATGCAACTCCGAAATGACTGCATTCAATAATGTCATATCATTATCAGAGACATTTTACGTGTAACTTATAGGAAAACAGATTTTCTAAATTGCTACCTGATACTTGACTTTGTCATTCATTTATTACCAAACATGAGACGAATGTGCCATTTGTTGATTAGATAACAGTTCGTGTTATCTTCAAGTTATATAAGTATTTTGAAAAAGTTATTTCTTCGAAAAAGCGATAAAATTCCTATAAAAACTGAGAATATTTTCTATAATATTTGCATATTTATATATATTATACGTGTAGAAAGTACTGATTAAATTACAGTTGAAATTCTACGAGANATTACACTTTATACCTGCAAATCACTAGAAGTACAAATAAAACTTTTCCCTGTAATATCTGAGGTGCATTACTCCAGCAGTGGGAATCTTTCATTGTAAGCATCACACAATTTAAGAACCTTCACGTAAAGTTCATTTAAATTTAGTTTTATATTTATAAACCACAATTTATATACAGTTTATTCCAAGACAAATTTCTATTACAGAAGATGAACGTTGCCATTCTTTTCCTCCTGTTCACAGCCAGCTTTATATGGTAAATGTACATTGGTTTTATGTTTAAAAGTGAACAAATTCTTTATAATTTATCACTTTTTACTGTTTATAGTGTTAATGCAACTATATGTGTGCCGTGTGGAACGTACGATTGCAATAACAAAACTGAAATAGAATGTCCTGTTGGTGTCGTGTATGACGCCTGCTTTTGTTGTGCCGTTTGTGGAAAGGTAATTCTGTTTTTAACTACAAGTTTGATTATAAAGTTAACGAAATATGTTAATATTTATATTTGTTTTATTGTTTTAGGACAAGAACGAATCATGTGGAGGATATAATTATTCGGAAGGTGGATGCGGAAGAGGTCTTTATTGTCATACAGCAAATGGATCACCAGCAACAACTGTTGGAACCTGTAAAAAGAAGCCATCGTAAAAATAATATGACTTCTAATAAATTTTAACTTGAAAACAATTAAATATTTTGTTTATCTATATATACAGTAAAAATTTTTATAGTAACGATTCCAGTTTACACATGTTTCATTGTTATAAGCATGTACGGTAGGCCTATAAAGTAGAATCATTAAGTGCTACCTGCGGACGAAAATAGTGCTAGGGACGGATTTAGATGACGTCATCATACTCGATGTACGATGACGTGATATCTCCTAAGTTTTATATCCCTGTTACGTCGAGCCTCTTCCTTCATCACTCATTCGTCTCCATTACGGAGTCGGCTTAACCTTGTTACTCCTTTTTTACTCTTTAAAAAAGTCATGTTTATTATGCGTTCGGCAAGTACCAGAGTATCACAAACATAATACTTATGTAAACCATAGGACTTGAACCTGAATCCTCCACAGAGGCAGACTTCAAATTGCAGCCAAATAATGAGTAAAATGATCATTAAGTCTTACCTTACTGGAGATATGATACGAACTTCCTTTATCTCCTTACTCCGTCGACCTTTAACCTCAAAAATTTAATAACGTCGCTTCCCCTAATATTCAAACCTCTCTTCAAAATTTCAGAAAATTTCGACAAAAAGTACGAGAATTATTAACCTTAAAAGAGGGTGAACAAAAACAAGTATCGATTTCAAACAAACTTTACATAATTCAGGCTTTATATTAAAAGTTTTAATTTATAAAAGAGTAAACGATAGGACCATAAAAATCAAATAAATTGTTCAAATTTCAGTAGAATTGCAGAATTTATATTGTACAACAGAAAAATATTTTATATAGAAGAATACATCAAATACATTCATCTGACGAATGATTTTTTCCAATTTGTATACAATATATTTACTTAAATCATTTTATAGGACCATAAACTCGTTGATAAGAGAGAATTAATGTTAAAAAACTCTCTCTTCCTTCATATAGATTGGAAAAAATTTAAGTATGTTTATAGAAACCCTGACATAAACGTAATGTATAGGTTACTTGATTTTCTATAAACAAACCGAGTTGAAAACAATAATAAAATGTAAATAAAATAAATTTTAGGAATTACATTTGTTTAACCTCATGCAGTTACACTATTTAGTCTACTCCAATCAGATATGTAAATTTTATATACAATCTCTGTAATAAAATACAGTTTTCTCTAGGTTGGCAGCGCCAGATGATCTCTGGTAGTGATTTTTACAATTATCTTTACTTACAAAAATTTTTTGTACATATTGTTGAATATGGCTACAGGTTACGTTCATTTATAGCCATTAAAATCTTAAAATTACAAAATAAAGACATTGTGTTTGTTTTACTTAGACCCTATAGTACTGCCTATATCTAGTTTTCTCTAAGATTTATTATTGATATTAATCAGTTTCTTATATAAATTCCAATGTCTAATGCAAATAAAGAACCAAACACTCAACAAATAATTTGTCAGTTCATTAATAAAATATGTACGTAATTAAAAAACATGAAAATTTCTTCTGTACACATTGTATTATGAAATAATAATGTTAACACCAGCGGCTGCTCCAGACTATAAAAAGAGCATCGTACATTATGTAAGAAGCTTGAAACTTTATGATTCAACATCCGACCATGGGTCGCTTTGTCTAGCTTTTTGTATTGATGCAAGACTATTGTATAATCTACTTGTGAAAAACTCTCCCAAAAATATTATTAATAAGAGCATCAAGATTTTTATTTTTCGCAAATTTTCAATCAATCGTCGACTATTGACTGCCATTTTGGGCTACTTCTGCTCCACATGTTCATCGAAAAAATAGAAATTCTCACAATATGATATACGTTCTTATAATCTGGGCGTGGTAGCAAGATGCATGGTATCACGAAATTTTCGTTTGCTTGTTTCACTGTTTTCATGCATTTAAATATATCCTTTTAATTATATTTGAGTAAAGATAAACATCTTTATGTTATACAGTATTTTTGTATACATATTTAATTGTTACCTCGTTTGGTCATCTCGGTGTGGTTCTACCAATTGTCCAATTCGACAATTTTTAATTAACAACACTAAAAAATAGGTGTTATAGTAATAGAATGTATGGGTGTATAAGTATAATATATAGAAACATGCGTTTATATAAAAGAAATTCCGATTAACTGACTTTTCAACCATCTTATATATATAGGGGAGACCGGGGCAACTTCGGCATGCGGGGCAAGTTTGTCAAGCGCTTTTTTTTAAAAACAAATTAAAAGGAGACTTTGGTTATAGGTTAGGCAGTTGAGTTTTATTGGTGGCTTGTTGAGTGTAGTGTTTTTNTAGTGATTTTTACAATTATCTTTACTTACAAAAATTTTTTGTACATATTGTTGAATATGGCTACAGGTTACGTTCATTTATAGCCATTAAAATCTTAAAATTACAAAATAAAGACATTGTGTTTGTTTTACTTAGACCCTATAGTACTGCCTATATCTAGTTTTCTCTAAGATTTATTATTGATATTAATCAGTTTCTTATATAAATTCCAATGTCTAATGCAAATAAAGAACCAAACACTCAACAAATAATTTGTCAGTTCATTAATAAAATATGTACGTAATTAAAAAACATGAAAATTTCTTCTGTACACATTGTATTATGAAATAATAATGTTAACACCAGCGGCTGCTCCAGACTATAAAAAGAGCATCGTACATTATGTAAGAAGCTTGAAACCTTATGATTCAACATCCGACCATGGGGCGCTTTGTCTCGCTTTTTGTATTGATGCAAGACTATTGTATAATCTACTTGTGAAAAACTTTCCCAAAAATATTATTAATAAGAGCATCAAAATTTTTATTCTTCGCAAATATTCAATCAATCGTCGACTATTGACTGCCATTTTGGGCTACTTCTGTTCCACATGTTCATCGAAAAAATAGAAATTCTCACAATATGATATACGTTCTTATAATCTGGGCGTGGTAGCAAGATGCATGGTATCACGAAATTTTCGTTTGTTTGTTTCCCTGTTTTCATGCATTAAATATATCCTTTTAATTATATTTGAGTAAAGATAAACATCTTTATGTTATACAGTATTTTTGTATACATATTTAATTGTTACCTCGTTTGGTCATCTCGGTGTGGTTCCTACCAATTGTCCAATTCGACAATTTTTAACAACACTAAGAAATAGGTGTTATAGTAATAGAATGTATGGGTGTATAAGTATAATATATAGATACATGCGTTTATATAAAAGAAATTCCGATTAACTGACTTTTCAACCATCTTATAATATATATTTATATAATGTTCATACATTAATGACATGAGGTAAACAGGATTCTATTAATTTCAATAAAATATATTACATAAATTATTTACGTTTTAAAATATTTTAAAATCTTAAAATAATAATAATAAAATTATAAAATTTTATCTACAATCTTAAATATCTTTCACAGCTCTCATCACCGAACATTTTTTGAGGAAAATGCATAGGATTTTCTTCTGTGTCTACTTATGTGCCACCGTTTTCGTATAGTAAATTTGGTTAATTACATGATTTAATTACAGTTACTGTTTCATTTAATTGTAATTTTATGTTTATTAAGTGTGGATGCACTCAGATGTTTACTGTGCAGAACGTACGAGTAACAAAAGTAAAGATGAATGTCCTTCTGGCCTTGTCACTGATATCTGCGATTGCTGTCTCGTTTGTGGAAAAGTAATTAATTTTTTAAAACTAAATTAATAATTAAAATATAATTTTGTGCGATTAAGAAATCATAATTACATTCTCCTTTATTTCTAGAGTGAAGATGAAGATTGTGAAGGATTTGGGAATCAATTGGGAACATGTGAAAATGAACTTTACTGTGAAAAAGCGAGCGAAATTTCATACAGTCCTGGAATTTTTAAAATAATCTAATTATTGAAAGATGCAAATTAATTATTGTAACACTACTATAAATTAAAATTTTCTTTCAAAATTTTAAAAAATTCGTGATTCTTTTCTTCTTGTTTTATTCATTTCATCATAATGTCACGTCAGTGTGATCTCTTACGTATGAACGGATCAACATGAACACTATGAGAATATTAACACCAATATTTTATAATAGACTGTACACATAAAGATATTTTCATGTGTTTATATTATGTACTATACATGTTTTATTAATGAAATTACAAGTTATCTGTTGAGTGAGTTGCTGTAAAGATTCAAATTTGTGTCAGAAACTCATTAACACGTCCTAAAGAATAGCCATGTATAAACAATTCAATAGAGTATACTATACATATAGAAAGGTCGAGTAGGGTGTAAGTAGAGTAAGTACAGTACTATCAATAGATTTCTTTAATTTTATTGTATAATTACAAATTTGTTAATCAGTATAAAACAACCTCACCTATATCCATATTCAGTAATAAATAGAATAAATTTCAGAAGGAAGGATAGTTACAAAAATCAACACCAGAGATCAACTGGTGCAGCCAACCTAGAGAAAACTGTATTTTAATACAATAACATCCCGCTTAATGCTGATTCAATATAACGCTGTCTGCTCGAAGCCTAAAAAAAAGCTGAAAATTTTTGCCGATTTAAATTATCGCGGCATTTTATTGATTCGTACATAATACAATTATTTACGAACACGAACCAATCAGAAAAAGGTGGCAAAAAGGTGTACTTTCTTTAATTCTATGTTCGTTTTGTGAATTTCGAAAAAAATATAACATCATGGATGCCATAGGCAATATCGGATTCGCTTGGCAAAAATTAACTGATAAATGCACGAACGAAGTGTGGAAGAAATTATGGATGAAGATATCCAAGAATTCTCAACGAGAAGATCCTATCGCTGTATCGTTAGATTGATCAAACTCAATCTAATCGATATAGCAGGATTAGGAGATTTAGACGAACAGGATATTGAGGAGTTACCGCAGGTTTCTGGTGAGAGTCTTATCAACGACGACCTTCGAGAACTGGCAGAACAAGGAATCCATGTAGAACTAGAAAATAGTGATTCTGAAAACGAAGAACCCAAAAAATTTCTTTACAGATTTTCTTAGTAAAAGTTTGGTAACGATAACCGAAATCGTTGATCAAATTGTAGCAAATGATCTAGGAGTGCAAAAGCAAAACGAGGCGTTTTGGATGCGATCTTCTGCTACCGACATTTGCTTAAGGAAAGAAAAAACGACAAATGAAACTTCGCGACTTTATTGCAAAAAAACAAGAATTTCAGAAAAGTCAGGACCTTCGTCACAAAAAATGAACTAATTAATATAGAAAAAATGAGCTAATTAATATATTATTATACATTTCTGTGTGCATATGTTTACGTGTTATTTAACATATATTATTATACAAATATAAAAATGACTTAAAGTAATTTTTTTTATTTTCGGTCGCGTGTTATCCNATTTCAAATTTAGTTGTCCTTAAATTGTGTGTGATGCTTACAGCTAAAAATCCCCACGGATAATGCACCTCAGATATTATAGGGAAAATGGAAAACTTTATTGCAAAAAAACAAGAATTTCAGAAAAGTCAGGACCTTCGTCACAAAAAATGAACTAATTAATATAGAAAAAATGAGCTAATTAATATATTATTATACATTTCTGTGTGCATATGTTTACGTGTTATTTAACATATATTATTATACAAATATAAAAATGACTTAAAGTAATTTTTTTTATTTTCGGTCGCGTGTTTTCCTATCCCTATTTACTCTACGTTAAAATGACGTTGTTTAACGCTGTTTCGTTTCGCGCTTTATCGTCTAGGAATGCATCCCTCGCATTAATCGGGGTCTTACTGTACAGATATGTATAAAATTTACATATACCACTTGTTTGATATTGTGTCTCATTACTTTGATATACACTCTACGTTAATAAGATAACTTTAAGCTAGACTATTTTCAGCTTTGTCCACGAAAACAAATTTCATTCATTTTGATAACGTAATACTGTGGTGTAACATACAATAGAAAACAAGACTAAATAACATAATGTACATAAAGTGAAATAAAATTATTGTTAAAATGTAGATCTGTGGGCACTAAATCGACATTACCACTTATTAAAATAAAATTGAAACACTTAGTAAAGACGTAAGCCTGTTGCTGTAAAGGATCCGGGTTCGAGTCCTGAAGGTTTCATAAGTGTTATATGCTTTAAACGTCAGGCATATTTTTTCACTCCCCGTTTGGTTTTATTATTGACTCGCTGAACCCAAAATGAGCTGACTTTTTTCATAGGTTCAGCTGAGTCCATAACGGAGATAGACGGTGGTGAAGGAAGAAATCTGGCGTATCAGGAACCTAACACATAAAATTATGATTAATAAAAGAAATATCACTTATGGGTCTGCAGCACTCAGGCACCACAGACTGAATGCCTTGTTAAAATAGAAGAGGCGGTTCCGAAAATTTTTCAGTGCCCCAAACAGATAGAAGTTATGTCACTATGTGACTTCCACCTCTTTGGAGACTTCCGGGAACAAATCAGTGTATAGATTTTGTGGAATACAAGTACAGATTGTGTGGAAAGACTTCAAACTGCGTATCTTGAAGCAACATTCTTAAGAATCTCATGGTATTTCAGCTCATCATGAATGATTTTGTATGCTGATTCATGTGTAATTTCAAAATTTCAAAGCCACCTCATCTACAGTTACACGTCGATTTTCTCGTATTAGGTCACCAACTACTTAAACAGTATAAGTGCACATGAAACTGTGCAGCCGTCTTAATCAGAAAGCACCTTTGTGGAAGGAAATGATACCGCTTCCGAATTTTTCAATCCATTTCAGCACTTATTTCTGTAAAAAAAAAAAAAACAATTTTTCTTGTAGCTTGCAACTTTTAACAATGAACATAGATATATTTCAAGCCGTTTGCGTGCAAGAATTTGCCTCAGCACACACAAATCAATTTTTGAGCAAAACCCAATTGATTTATTTTGGATGCTCGTTAGTTACAGCATATGACAACGAAACCTGTGTAAACCGGAATTGTACGTTTTTCCGTTTAGACAGGTTTTTGTTTTAGACAAGTTTACTGCAAATATAGTTAAACAAAGACTTTAGAACAAGATTTACGCATTAATAAAAGAAAATTCCGAAAATTTGTGCCATAATTGTTGTTTTGTTTGCTTAATAGAATTACCTCTTTCGAATTGTGTAGTGTGTAACAAAATATTCTATATACTCTTCACTATAACGAATTTACAAAATATTAGCAAAATTTTGTTTTCAGTTTAAAATTTATTAAAAATCATTTAGTTTTAAGATAAAATCTTTTTACAAATTCCATCAGTTGTCGCTGGTGATCCGTTTTCTGTATAACAATAAAGTCCTCTTCCACATCTACCTTTTAGATACGAAAACCCTCCACATAATTCGTTCTCGTTCTAAACCAATAATTAAAAAAAACTTTTAATCATCATGAAAATGTCACGCCAGTGTGATCTCTTACGTAAGAACGGATCAACATGAACACTATGAGAATATTAACACCAATATTTTATAATAGACTGTACACATAAAGATATTTTTATGTGTTTATATTATGTACTGTACATGTTTTATTAATGAAATTACAAGTTATCTGTTGAGTGAGTTGCTGTAAAGATTCAAATTTGTGTCAGAAACTCATTAACACGTCCTAAAGAATAGCCATGTATAAACAATTCAATAGAGTATACTATACATATAGAAAGGTCGAGTAGGGTGTAAGTAGAGTAAGTACAGTACTATCAATAGATTTCTTTAATTTTATTGTATAATTACAAATTTGTTAATCAGTATAAAATAACGTAACTTATAGCCATATTCAGTAATATATAGAATAAATTTCAGAAGGAAGGATAGTTACAAAAATCACTACCAGAGATTATCTGGTGCAGCCAACCTAGAGAAAACTGTATTTTAATACAGTAACATCCCGCTTAATGCTGATTCGATATAACGCCGTCTGCTCGAAGCCTAAAAAAAAGCTGAAAATTTACGCCGATTTAAATTATCGCGGCATTTTATTGATTCGTACATAATACGATTATTTTTCAGTGCTCCAAACAGATAGAAGTTACGTCACTATGTGACTTCCACCTCTTTGAAGACTTCCGGGGACAAATCAGTGAAAAGATTTTGTGGAATACAAATACAGATTGTGTAGAAAGACTTCAAACTGCGTATCTTGAAGCAACATTCCTGAGAATCATGGTATTTCAGCTCATCATGAATGATTTTGTATGCTGATTCATGTGTAATTTCAAAATTTCAAAGCCACTCCATCCACAGTTACACGCCGATTTTCTCGTATTAGGTCACCAACTGCTTGAACAGTATCGGTGTTCATGAAACTATGTGGCCATCTTAATCAGAAAGCATTTTTGTGGAAGGAAATGATACCGCTTCCGAATTTTTCAATCTATTTGAGCACTTATTTCTGTAAAAAAAAAAAAAAAAAAAAAAAATTTTTCTTGTAGCTTGCAACTTTTAACAATGAACATAGATATATTTCAAGCCGTTTGCGTGCAAGAATTTGCCTCAGCACACACAATTCAACTTTTGAGCAAAGCTCAATTGATTCATTTTGGATGCTCGTTAGTTACAGCATATGACAATGAAACCTGTGTAAACCGGAATTGTACGTATTTTCGTTTAGGCAGGTTTCTGTTTTAGACAAATTTTACTGCATATATAGTTAAACAAAAATTTTAGAATAAGATTTACGCATTAATAAAAGAAAATTCCGAAAATTTGTGCCATAATTGTTGTTTTGTTTGCTTAGTATAATTATCTCTTTCGAATTGTGTAGTCTGTAACAAAATATTCTATATACTTTTCACTATAACGAATTTATAAAAGATTAACAAAATTTTATGTTTTCAGCTTAAAATTTATTAAAAGTTATTTAGTTTTAAGATAAAATCTTTTTACAGATTCCATCAGTTGTCGCTGGTGATCCGTTTTCTGTATAACAATAAAGTCCTCTTCCACATCTACCTTTTAGATACGAAAACCCTCCACATAATTCGTTCTCGTTCTAAACCAATAATTAAAAAAAACTTGAATATTAGCATATTTTGTTAAATATTATATAGTTATAAACAAATTACCTTTCCACAAACGGCACAACAATTACAAGCGTCAATTACAATACCAACAGGACATTCTATTTCAGTTTTGTTATTGCAATCGTACGTTCCACACGGCAAACAGGTAAGTGAATTAACACTGTAAACAGTAAAAAGTGATGAATTATAAAGAATTTGTTTACTTTTAAACAGAAAAACAGTGTACAGTATATTTACCATATAAAGCTGGCTGTGAACAGGAGGAAAAGAATGGCAATGTTCATCTTCTGTAATAGAAATTTGTCTTGGAATAAACTGGACACAGTGTAAATTGTGGTCTATAAGTATAGAACTAAATTTCAAATTTAGTTGTCCTTAAATTGTGTGTGATGCTTACAGCTAAAAATCCCCACGGATAATGCACCTCAGATATTATAGGGAAAATGGAAAATTTAATTTGTAGTTTCAAAGATTTAGCAGGTAATTAAAGTACAAAGTAGATACGTGATATTATTTTCTACTAATACCATTTTCTATTACCATACAATAATAAATCCAGAAATCTTTGTAGGGGTGCAGAAAGAAAAAAGTATGCCTTAAGAAACTTTTTACTCTCTGAGGTACTCGGCTTCACTCGGGTATAACTGTTACAAAGAAATGACGCTGCGCCTGCTTACCCTCTAAATTCGTCCCTGATGCCATACGCAATAAGCAGAGTTATGTTACTCACAATTCTGCTTATTGCAACTTTTCGGAGTTTACCAATTTCAGAACTTAAAAACAATTTTAAAAACACATTGCTATAAAATACACGCACACATTGAAAGTGTTCCTAAATTATTAAACACATTAAAACATGAAGTATAAGAAATAAATTTTGGGGCTCATCTATGTTTGCGCTCTAGAAAAATCGTTTTTATGCATTCCTTTACAGGCACTGATATAAATTAACATTGTTTCTGATGAATTATATATTAATATATAATTATTAAATGTTAAGATTAAAAAGGAATTCATATATAGTTATACTTACTTTATTGCAGTTATATTCTTGAAATATTTTATGCAGAACTGCTTCAGATATTTTATAGTTTACTAGCTTATCTGTCGCGCATTGCTGCGATCTCAGAAGAAACGAAATTCAAGCAAACTCGTTATGATAAAATTAAATTTTCATTTTATCATTTTTATTGAAACTTATTATTATTATTCATTTTCATCGGGAAAACATTTCAAAGTGTCGTTTCAATTCTATTTATTTATTGAAGTGCTTTTGGATACACGATATTTTTTGTTTTTCCGTCTGGTGCGTACACGAATAGCCTAAATCAGAAGGTTTTCCGACGCGTGAACCGGCCACATAGTTGTCCATGCGAGAAGCACGAATTCTCCAAATTTAACCCACACACTCACAGCGATTGTCAGAAGTGCGATATTTATCATTTTTATATATTTTTTAAAATACTTTATAATTTTCATTATTTAATTGCTCCTTCCTCTCTTCCTTGGCATGTTGTGAAATTTCTAATAGTTGGATAATAAACCGTTTTATTGTAATTTGTCTTTTTAACTTATTTTGAGTTGATATTAAAATTTGAAAAAGGGGGGATACCTAGATCGGTAAAATACGCGAATTTCTTCCTACAACTTCGGTTGTTGTTCGGGGTACAGTTAAGGTTTTAACGAAGTTCGAGCGAATACGTAATTAGCAAAAAAAAAAGTTGAAATAAAGTGATTAAACAAAAATTATTACAAATATCGTAAATAACAAATGCATATATAGAGATATTTTTTGAAAGGGGTAATGGTCTTCACAATTTGAAATGGATCGAACACACTGTGCGCGAATGCTCGTGTAAACGCGCACCATCTATCGTAGGATAAATGCCAGAAACCTTCGCGGGAGTGTATTAAAAAACTTCCCAAAGTTTCGTGGCAATCGTACTATGCCACAAACCTTCGCTGGAGTATATTAAACAACTTCCCAAAGTTTCACGGCAATCGGATAAACGGTGTGGTAATGCATGAAGGACACACGCACACACACACACAGACAGACACACATACATTCATTTTTATATATATAGATTAAAAAAAAAATTTTTAACATGAGCAACTTTTCCTCTATAAATCTGTTTCGTAATTGTTTCGTAACAACAAATGTATTGAAATTTTTTATCCTGGAAAAGATTTAATATTCTTTTCTATTAAAAAGATGTATACAATTGTAGAAGACATATGACATCACAGTTGAACATTCTCGTAACGAACACAGCACTAATGTCATGTGATGCACCCAATTGGGTTAACCTGCTGGAATGAGGAAGAGGGAACGTATAGTACCCGATTTGTACGACACATAGTACACTTTGGCAGAGGGTGTTTCATTTATTTACTTATTAATTGATAATATATAAAAATATAATCTATACTAATATTATAAAGAGGTAACATTTGTATGTATGTATGTATGTAAGTTTCTTTGCAGCAGGTAATCTCCGAAACTACTTATCCGATTTCAAAAATTCTTTCAGCAATATTTAGAATGAAACCTCAGGGTAGACATAGGCTGTATATTATTCCGTTAAACATTCATATAAATTAAAAGATATAATCTAGGTTAAGGCTTTTACGTCCAACAGATGACGCTACGAGTACGAGTTTGCTTTTCTGTGAGGCATTATGCTTTTCTGTAAAAATGAACTAAAATGGATCATCTTCTATCTATCTATATAAATAAAAATGTAATGTTCGTTTGTTCCTACCGATTCCTTTGAAATTTTGACACGACGCTGCATTCGAA
Source organism: Centruroides sculpturatus (assembly GCF_000671375.1). Lineage (NCBI taxonomy): Eukaryota > Metazoa > Arthropoda > Arachnida > Scorpiones > Buthidae > Centruroides > Centruroides sculpturatus. The sequence goes on from NW_019385050.1 coordinate 206,445, forward strand.
TACGCAAGTGTTTTTGTATAATATACGTGTCGAAATTTCTCCCACTGAAGGGAAATGGTTAGGATTAAGGCTTACCGTAAAGAACTCTGCTTCTATTTATACTATTTTAGATGCGGTTTTTTGCGTTTTTGATTGCGTTTTAATAAAGTACGTCAAGAGAATGTACACTAAGAAGAAATTTTTCGAAAAATCCCCCCCCACGGGGGAAGTGTTATACATTTATAATAGATACATTTTGAACCACAACAACGCGTGGCAAGGTCTGCTAGTAATATAATAAAAAACAAATTAGATAATTCTATTTTATCATTCTTAGAACAGGAATATGAAATCTTTCTGATGATAAGGAAATTTATCTGTTGCAAAACGTTATGAAATAGTTTTATATAAGAGGAATTACGTATACTTTTATTTTTAAGAATATTTTTTAACGAACTATAAAGCATCTGAAGATTTTCAACTAAAATCAATTCAACAGTAAATTAGTATATATTCGATCAAGTAAGTAACTATAATATTATTTACATGAATTTTTATAGATAAGGATTGTATCGATAATTTGCCAGTAGTAGCGTTAATTTATATATAAATATATGTACTATATATTTTCATCAATAATTTCTTTTAAAATATTTTAAAAAGTATGAAATCTTATCCATTTTTTAAAATTTCTTTCACAGTTATCACCTTTCTTTCATTCAGGAAAATGCATAGGATTTTCTTCTACATCTACTTATGTGCCACTGTTTTCTTATGGTAAATTTGGTTAATTACTTGGTTTAATAATAATTATGCTTCATTTAATTGTAATTTTATGTTTATGAAGTGTGAATGCACTGAAATGTAGAGAATGCGGAACGTACGAGTGTCATAACAAAAGTGATGATGACTGTCCTTCTGGCCTTGTGACTGATATCTGCGATTGCTGTCTTGTTTGTGGGAAAGTAAGAAATTATTAAATTAAATTAATATTTAATTGTAATAATTTGCTAATAAAAACGTATGATTACTATTCTCCTATATTTTTAGAGTGAAAATGAAAATTGCGGAGGACTTTGGAATCAATTGGGGAAATGTGGAAAGGGACTTTATTGCAAAAAAGAGAGCGAAATCCCACACAGTCCTGGAATCTGTATAAGAAAATAAACAATAAAAGATGTAAATAGCTATTGTAACACCAATATGAATTAAAATTTACTTGCAAATATAAAAAATTTGTGATTTTTTCTTCTTACATTTCTCTCATCATCAGTAAAATGCGATGTTCATTTAACGTTCATAAGAAATGTTCATGAGAAAATGAGGTGAGATTTATTAATATGTACAAAGGTGTCTAATCCTGTTTATGATCATCTCGTATCCAAGAATGGATCGTCGTTGACACGACAAGAATATTAAAACCAACATTAAACATATTTTTATGCTTTATGATTTCACTCTTCACGTTGTTTATATATTTGAATACAGGATTCCATATTAGCGGTGTGTATTCTGAAAATGTTTTTTACAATTTATATCTCACACTCTTTAAGAAATTGTATTTTCTGAGCCTTATAGAAACTTTTCTTTTTTTACAGCAAAACTTCTAAAGAAAATTCAGTTCTTCGGCGATTTCAATTAAACTATTGTCTCCTGGCAAAATCTAACGCCTTTGTATATATTCAGTTGGAATCTTCAGTGTTATGTTTTATATTTTATCTCATATTTTTTAAAAATATTTTACAAATTTTCAGTTGATTGACAACTAGTGCCTGCTAGTTTGACATACTGCTACTCTTTGAAGCTTAATATCTCCTATGTCTTTTGTCGAAAATTTCTGAAATTTTGCAAGGAAATTTGTGTATTAGGAAAATTGATGGTATTAATTTTTGGTGTTTATAGGTCGAACGGTGCAGAAATACAAAGGGTCATAAATCATATCTCCAATGGTGTCGGAATTAACGAAGATATCACTCGTTATTAGCATATACAATTTTTTCTAAAACTCGTCTCTACCTCAAAATTAAGCTATTTGCCATTTTATAATAATTAATAATGTAAAAATTTAAAAATAAAATATCATAACAGATGGCGCCACACGCAATTTCAAATGTTTTTGCCGGGAAACTTAAACGACTCGTTACTGGATTTTTCAAATAAGCTCTAATAATTTTCGCTCTGATTTTTAATTTTTGAATGTATTTTATTTTTTAAACAATAATTTGATTTGTTTATATTGTGAGGGTGATTATTTCAAGTTCCGTATAATTTAATTATGTAAAAAGTAAAAATATAAAGTGGCTATTTCTTGTAAGAATGAATAAATTCTTCTTCATCCTTTGCTTACATTTCAGAAGTCTGTGGCTCCAATACGTTTTTTTTTTAAATACAGTGTTTTAAACTACTTTCAAGTAAAATTAAACAGTTTATAGCTTTTATTGTCACGCATTCTTTTGGTGTTAGTACACTTTAGTGTATGGAATGTAAAAGGTACTAATGTAATGACAAAAAAATAGTCACAGATTTAGGCTCTTGCTACAGATTTATACAATTACAATCTTGTTTGCGGAAAGATAATGTATTCTCAATTACATAAATTTACTAAAATTTAATTAAATTATGCTAAAGTATGTTATTTTCTATATCTTGTAGAGTAGGAATGAATGCTGTGGACAGATTTTGTACATTAGCAAAAAATGGAACTAGACTCTGTTGGAAAATAGAACATGATGAAAATGTTTACAGTGGTGTGGTTTGTCAGAAAATTGAATAAGTTAAGTGTTTTATTGTCAACAATTCTTAATGATACTTCAATATAATATTACTATTTACGTCTTCTTCTCATCAATGATCAAATCTAGCAATACATTAAAACAATAATTGATTGCCTCTTCCATATACCATTACTCTGAAAAGGGAGAGGAATTTAGGCGCTAAACATCTCTTGTACTTCTGCATTTCTTCGTTTCTCTCTTTGTTCATTCTTCTTTTTTGTTTCTGTACTTTCCGGTGTTTATCTTTTATTTTCTCCTAATTGGCTGACGTCTTAGTTAATTACTTGATTTAATTATAATACGATTTCATTTAATTGTAATTTTATGTTCATGAAGTATGAATGCACTTACATGTAAAAAGTGCAATATAGACTAGTGCTGTAACAATAGTGAAGATAAATATCCATTTGAACGTGTGACTGATTTCTGCGGTAGTTTGTGGAAAATAATTAATTTTTTTAAATTAAATTAATTACAAAACGAATAATTTGTGTTATGAATTAATTATTACTCGTTAATACGTTGTAGAGAAAGACCAAGTATAGACAATTCAATAAAGTATGTTAAAAGTCGTATAGGGTCCACGTAAAATAAGCACTATATTTCTTTATTTATTATTATAAGCTTGTTAATGACTATAAATGCACGTACTCAAAAGCAATACAGTAGAGCGTCGATTTTTCGAAAGTCAATCATCCGAAAGAATTCCAATCGGCAAATTTAAATTTTCGGTGATGTGGTGCTTAAATCTTTGGTTATGTCTTGGGCTACTCAAATATTTTACGTTTTTGATACTAAATTAACATCTGAAGTATAATTTTTTATTATTTTTATATTTTTCAATATATTTATTTTGTTTGTACAAAATAAAAAAATAATTTTTAACGATACAATAGTCTTTGTTAGGCTTAACATCGACGAAAATTCAACGCGAAGCGACACGCAACGGA